>NW_022986962.1:444311-685389 GCF_010093935.1 Zasmidium cellare ATCC 36951
TGTGGTGTTGGGGGTGGGGGGCTTGAGTTGGGTTGAGCATGGGAGCTTGGGTTAGGAAAATGGGAGGGTTGAAAAGGGTAGAGGATACCCCGTTCACATTATTGGCCAAACAGTAAGCTACAGGAAGATTTACTCCTCATCGCTGTCTTCTGAGTCCACCTCTTCTTCCGCGCCGGCGACGTCTTCTACTTCGTCACTTTCACTGACTTTACCATCCATGATAAACGCACCAAGACAGGTGATGCGATTCCCGGTCTCATGCAGGGCGAGCGGACGACCAACTTGTCGAGGGGCTTTATTCGCATCGCCCATGCCCATGGCAAGGTCATCTTCAAAGACGGTCCACAATCGAATAGCACCATCACTGCTCGCAGTGACTACGATCCAATTTGCGACCGAGCCGTCGCTTTCTTCCGAGCTCGACAATTCAAGGATGTCAAAGTCCTTGACACGTCCTGTTACGCCAGCTTCCTTGCCCCCGATTTGAGCGATGCAGGGGATGGTTGGGAGCTTGCCGTTTTCGTTTTCGATTATGGCGTCCATGGTGAAGAATGAGATGCGGCCGTCTTCTGTTGAGAGGGCCAGGACGTTGCCTTGCGAGCTGGGCAGGGTCAAAATCCGCATTTCGTGGATTTTCGAGAGTGGCGAGGGTCGGAGGATTGCTCTTGGTTGGCAGTCGACGCCGAAGAGAACGGCGCCTCTTTCGAAGCCGACGACGAAGTTCTCGCCTGCTTCGTCCCAGAGGACTCTTCTGCCTTCGCCGCTGGAATACTTCCCCTCACCGACCTGCGCGAGAAGGTCTCGGTCGAAGTTCAATACACCCGCCTTCTTTCCCGTCATGAGATTCCACAACCGCATTGCCCTCTCTCCTCGACCCACGCTCAGCATAAGTTTCTGCGAAGGATGGATCGCAAAGTCATTGATCCCCGCGGGGATCTCCCCCGGTCCAGCAGTATCCCCAGACGGCCGTCCTTGAGGTTTCGGTATGGGCGCTTTAATCGACGACAGCATCGTCCAATCCCGCGTCCTCGAAATCGCAATCGTGGCATCCTCCGCCGCGCTGAACAGCTTCGTCTTGGTGGGGAACGACAACCTCGTAATCGCGCGGTCGTGGTGGACTAGGCTGCCCAAGGACTTATTCCTGGGATTCTCGGCCGTCGCCGTTCCGGTGAGTGAAGGCAGTTTTCCCACGGCATTCTGGGGCGGTGGCGCGGTCGAGAGGCTGTAGACGTTGATTCGCTCGTCCGAGGAGCCGGTTGCGAGGAGACGTTTCCCTGAGTCGTCGGTCTGCTGGGAGATTGCTAGACAGCGGATGGCGGAGACGTGGGCGGCGAAGAGGAAAGAGTCTGTGAAGGTGACGTTGGATTCTACTTCTTCGGATGATGTGGAGGCGCCATTGGTGGGCTTTGCTGGTTGTCGTTGGAGGTCGGTCGATGGGATTCTTGCTGCTATGCCGTGCAGAACGCGTTCGTACGAGCCGGTGACGATTTGGATGTGGATAGGTTCTTCTGCAAGGGTTCCGTTCGTGGTTGCATGTGAGGAGGCGGGCGTGTCTTGGTGCTTAGTAGCAGGTTTTGGCTTGCCGGTGACTGCCTTCTGTGATGCCGGCTTCTTTAACGGAATCTTCTTGGATGAATGTTCTTCTCGCTTCCGTTTCCCGGTGACTGTGGCCATGACTGCGGCGTGCGTGAAGAATTGCTAAGTGTTGTAGTGCAGACAATTCACGAAAGCTTGAATGAGTTTTTGACAGCATCTCGGCAAGACGGAACGGGCCGGGCTTTCTGGAGACAAGGCAGTCGCAATCTCCCCAGCTTGCTTTGCTTTGGGCTTTGCCTCTGCGTCTGTCTGTCTGTTTCTGCTGCTCGTCGCGATTTGGAGCCAGCAGCGAGCACCGACGGGCCTGTCCTACACCCCATCCACACCACCCCAACAACAACAACAACAACTCCCCCAAAATCCACGAATCCCCAGCGCTACCCTCTCCCATCGCTGCATAGCGCTCCGTCTGTTGTTCGGGGGAATAACAGATGCAGCGCTGCGGTTGTCGAGCGACCTATGTCCCTCGTCGATGGACTCAGGCGCGATGCATCTACCAAACGCGACCATGAGTTAAGGTACGCAACCACTCCCCCGAAAACCCTCCATTTTCGCACAAATATTCTTTCATATTATATGAACCGAGCTGTGCAATTTGCTGGAATAGAATGCGACGCGAAGTGGTCGAGTTTGATGCTAACCGTCTTCCAGATCCATATCGTCGAGCCATCGCGGTCTGCTGCGCGGCTTGTGGAGCGTCAACACCCTCATCCACAACAACCTCAACCTCGCCTCATTAATAAACCATGCACGCGATTCTGAGGCCATCACCGACGACGAGGCTATATTTCTCAAAAAGAACGACTTATCAAAGTACGTGGTGGCGGATTTGATGTGTTGTTTCTCGCTTCTGACTTGCTACAGCGGCCTACTCTTCGACCCGGCGTCTTTACCACCCCTCCCACCGACGACCGCACCACAACATGTCGATGCTCCCATATACGCATCAAAACCCTCTTCCACCTCTACCGAACTAATCCAGCAGGTCGAAAAATCAGAAAATGTCGATGCGACCGCAGAGGATGGCGTCGCAGCTGCTGTCGCTGCCCAACTGGACCCAACTGGATCAAAGTCTACCGTCGCAACCCAGCCAACTACGCCGAATGCAGCCCAGGACGATGCCAAAGCGCCCCGATCAGCTTCTACGACGCACAACGCGCCAGATCAGCCAGATGGGCCGGATGTTCCACCTGTAGACGTCGCACCGCCTTTACCGGAGGATGAGGCAGACTTGACGGCCTCTGAACAGCAATATGTTGATCAACAAGAGCCTTCTAAGCCTGCAAAGGTCGTCCACTTGCCGCCAGAGGATGTGCAGGAGGCGAAGTTGCGAGAGCGCGAAGCCGAGGAGGAGCGACGACGACAGTCCGACGCTGAGTCCAAGTCATCGCAACATCTCGCCGCACCACAGACAGAGATTGCGTCTAGTCCATCATCTACTGTCGGTCCATATTCAGCTGCCACTCCAGTACCGCCCCAGGATTCGCCAGACACGTCGCCTGACTCAGAGAGCGCACAAGTCGAAGTGCTTCCACCGAAGGAGGTACGGCCTTCAGATGAGGAGCAGCGTCAAAAAGAGGAGCACGACCGGTTACTGGAGGCGCAGAAGGAGATTGCGAAGAGAGAGGCTCTGGGCGATGTTGATCAGACTCCAGACGAACAATTACAGTGGGAGGCTCGAGAAGCTGCTGCACGAGAAGCTGAAGAGCAAGCCGCAAGAGAAGAAGTTGGCGGACCTGAACCCGCTAGTAAAGATGCTCGTGACTCTACAGAGGCAGAACAGGTCGTGGAGAGCATGCAAGTCGATGATGAAACTGAGGCGCAGGCGGTCTCCATCCCGGCGCAAGACGAGAAGCATGTGAAGACTCCTGCTGCTGAAGAAGTGGAAGGTGTGGACAGGGAAACCAAGACGAAGGGTGACGATGATACTGTTGATGTTGCTTCGCGCAGTAACAGGACACCGCACCCCATCGACACCACGGTACAGACTGAATCACCTGGTGAGCCATCCACAGCGTCTGCACGGCCGGAGAGGATGACCACAAGAGTCTCGTCTGGTGTTCTGAGGCAGAAGTCTGTTTCAGAGATCCTAGGACAGTCGCAGTCGCCGCCCACGAATGATCAGTTCGATTCGAGCAAGGCAGCGATGTCTCCCGAACCTATCTCGCCTCTGACCCAGCGAAATCCTAACGACAACGCGAATATCACACAGGCGACGCCAATCAGCACTGCACGGCAGACACCTCGTTCACTTCAACAACATCGCCTATCGACTGTATCACGTCCTTCACTTGAACAACTCGATACCCTCAAAGGCGCCGCGGACGACCCAAACAAGGATTATTTGGAGCCTCTCTTCAGGATTCAAGCTCATGAAGCCCCCAACTCGAACACCAAGACTCTTCCTGAGCTGGTCCGAACAGGAACCAAGGCGCTTTCCACGGACGATCACTTCACCGCACTCCATGAACGACTGGACTTTCGAATGCTTCGCCGGATCTATCAATTGCAAAATGCGAACAAGTGGTCGCTCAGGCAGATGGAGAAGTGTAGAGAACCGGAACAACCGGTCACTTTACATGATCATATGATGGAAGAAATGAAGTGGATGAGGAAGGACTTCAAAGCCGAACGCAAGATGAAGAAGAACGTATGTGCGTTCCTGGCTCAGAAATGCTCTGAATGGGTTGCGTCCGGTCCTGAGGAGAGGAAGCTGTTACAAGTCAAGGTCAATGCGACTGAACCCAAAGCAACGGAAGACGCTGCAGACGCCGTGCCTGAATTGGAGCAAGCTGGAGACTCGGCAGCTGAGGATGACATGGCTCCACGAACACCTCGAGATACTTCACCCCTGCCTGCCACCGTCGTGATTGCACCAGATCTTGCAGAGACTGTACAAGAGTTGCGAAAGTCTGGAAAACTTGCCAAGGCTGTCACCACCCTACCCATCGTCGGTCTTCGCCAAGAACAAGATCCAAAATCGACGAGGACCCCAGTCACATTGGTGTCAAAGTTCATCGAAGGCAAAGTGCTTCCCAAATCAGCCAATCCCACCCTGAAGCGAAGCCGATTTGAGTACGAGGATGAGGCGGAGGCTCTAGAGGCTGAACCGGACAGCAAGCGATTGCGTGAGGAGCAAATACTTGCCCCCGAGAACGTCGAGTGCGCCCTTTTCCAAGACGAGAGCAAGCCTATACGCGAGCGGTTGCACTCCAACAACGCTTTCAGACCACCGTCTGAATTTATCATGCCATCGACTCCATTCTACGAATTCCGCAACGGTTCACAGTGGATCCAAGACGATGACCAAAAGCTTCGAAAACTGGCCAAAGAGTACTCGTTCAATTGGTCGCTCATTGCAGATGAGATGGCATTGCCAACTCGTTTCAAGAGCTCGGCCGAGCGTCGTACACCTTGGGAGTGTTTCGAGAGGTGGGTGGAGTTGGAGTCGCTTCCAGCTGACATGCGCAAGACGGTCTATTTCAAGACGTGGTTCCAGCGGCTGGAGCAGAGCCAGCAGGCCGCCGAGCGCAGATATTTGCAACAGGTCGCCCATCTACAACAAGCAGCTGCAGCCAGTGGTGCTCCTGCGCATGTCCCGCCTCGGAGGAGGACCATTCCAACACGCGTGGAGAAACGCAAGTCTTCCAGGTATCTGTGGATGATTGATGGGTTCCGCAAGCTGGCCAAGAAGCGCGAGCAGCAGCAGTGGAAGCAAGCTGAAAGTAAGTGAAACCTCTTGTTGACTGACCTGAGAACATAATACTAACTGTCGGTCGCAGCTGCCCGCGCTGCCGCCCAGCGAAAGTCTCAAACGGAAACGAATCCAGTCAAGATGGTCAAGATGACACCACAGGAGTTCAGCAAGAAGCGACAAGAACGTGATGAACAAATGAAGGCAGCACAGTTGCAATATCTGCAGAAACAGCGCGAAGCGGCGCAGCGTCAGTCGCTCATGGCTCGCCAAGCGCAGCAGGGAGGACTACCAAATGGCGCACAGCCTCAACAACGTCCCCCAGGCGCAAATCAGCAAGGACAGCAGCCTCAGGTCCAGCAGCCGCAGCCCAACGGTCAGCCAAATGTCAACGGACAGGCTCCGCCTCAGCAGCCCCAAGCCCGGCAAGCAGTGGCAGTGGCACCTCAGCGAAATGGACATCTGGCGCCGCCACAAGTCAACGGCCAAGGCATGCCACAGGCTCAGATGCAAGCACGACCTGGCATGCCGCAGCAAAACATGCAGCAAATGGCGCAGGCCAACGCTCAGGGACGAAACAATCAGTTTCCAAACCAGCAGCAATACCCAATGCCTAACGGCAACATGCCAAGTCCGGGCGGCAACATGACCACTGCGCAACAGCTGCAGCAGAATCAAGCGCTACTTGCGGCATTCCATCAGCAACAGTCCGGCAACAATCAAGGGCAGAACATGACCCAGAACGGCACGAACCAGCAAATGTCTGCTTCTCCGAGCATGCCCCCTCCGCCTACTCCGCATGGCGGCACTCCTCAACAGCTATCGTCAGGACATGTGCCCCAGATTATTGCCATCACCAATCAGCTTCGGATCAGCAACCCTGGTTTGTCTGACGACCAACTGAAAGCGATGGCAACGCAGCAAATGAAGGCTCAATCTCAGTCATCGAGCCAGACAAGACAAAGCGCAATGAACGCGGCTGCTGGCATCCCGAATCAATCGCAAATGCCGCAACAACAATACGCCCATAACCAGAACGCTTACCAGCGCAATGGCCAAATGCCCGGCGGCATGAACGGAATGTATCCCAATGGTGACGGCAATATGCAACAGGCGAACATGAGCCCTGCCAACAGCAGTCCATCGCAGCAACAAGTCTATGCTCACAAGCTCTGGCAACGGCAGCAGCTTCAGATGCAACAAACGCAAAGCCCGAATGCGCAACACGCACAGCTGAATGGCAGTCCGAGCGTGTCTCACGCGAGCCCAAGTATGACGCCTGCAAGTCCCTCGATGCAATACTCGAACACAACCCCGATGGGAGGAATGGGCACTCCCATGGCCAACGGCATGAACGGTCAGCGACCGCCATCCAGGAGCAACACTCCGCAGATGCAGCGACTGGGAAGCTCGGGCAGTGGTGTTCCCACGATGGGCAGCGGCATGCAGAGCCCAGGATCTCAGATGCAAGGCAGCAGCACCCGCAACATGCAGGCAAGCATGGCACGTTAGGGTGTGTGCCCTGAACCTGCAGCGGACTTTTGACGAATGTATACAGTTACGGATGGATTGACGGATTGATGGATGATTTGACGCAGCGTTCTGTTCCTGCTCGGCGTGGCACGTGTGACGATAGCATGGCGTTGGAGATTGGCGGAGCGAGAACAGCTACTGCGGCGAAGCAGGGAATACCAGAGCAACTCTTACACTGAGAGACTTTGATGTCTTCCAAGTGAGAAATAGGTAGATGCGAATCAAATTGCGCGAATTCTACCAGAACAGACACCGACCGTACACGTACCTCGCGATATGTTCAGGAGGATGTATCGTTTGGGCAGCTGTCGTCGAGGGCATTTCTACGATAGGCCGACGGTAGGCGAGAAAATGCCACGATCCTCCCCTTAGATCAGTCTCGAAGCGGAAATGCGAGCCCTGCAAGGCACAGCTGCGTGCATGAAGTCATGGCAAATTGTGGTAAGGTGTTCTTTGTGCACACGAGCCAGACTTTTCCAACAGCCTCTCTGCTCTGTGACCTTGTTGGTGAAAATAGCGGTTTAAGTGGGAAGATGCAACGTGTTGATATCTAGATTCTAGCCACGCAACTGTCCTATACCCCACTAAACTAACTGATTGACCCGAGAAATCGCCACACTTGACAGGCGGGACTCGTCCATGATATAAAGAGCCGCATTCCTGCGATCTGCTCTACCTTCCAAGACTTTCACCCACCCACGATGGCTGCCATATCACCGCCCAGCGTCATGGAGGAGAAGGCCTTCACCAAGTCGACGCAGGAGCTTCTGAAGCACTTTGGTGTGACTGAGGAGCGAGGACTTTCCAGCAGCGACGTCGAGGCGAGGAGAGCGAAGTTTGGCAGGAATGGTGAGAGAGATGCTTCTGAAGAGACACATGTGATGGTGAAACTAATGTCGTTGTTGCAGCCATCCCCGAAGACCCTCCGACACCCTTGTGGGAACTCGTCCTCGAGCAATTCAAAGACCAACTCGTCCTCATCCTCCTCGGCTCCGCCGCGATTTCGTTCGTCCTCGCGCTGTTCGAAGAAGAGGAAGGCTGGACGGCCTTCGTCGACCCCGTCGTCATCCTCACGATCCTCATCCTCAACGCCGTCGTCGGCGTGAGCCAGGAAAGCTCCGCCGAAAAGGCCATCGCCGCGCTGCAAGAGTACAGCGCCAACACGGCCAAGGTCGTCCGCGACGGACGCATCCAGACCGTCAAGGCGGAAGAGTTGGTCCCCGGTGATATCGTCGATGTGGCGGTGGGAAATCAGGTCCCCGCGGATTGCAGGCTGCTGAGTATCAACAGCAATAGCTTTCGCGTCGATCAGAGTATTTTGACGGGCGAGAGTGAGAGTGTGGGCAAGGATACGCAGCCGGTGAAGGATGAGCAGGCTGTGAAGCAGGATCAGATCAATATGCTGTTCTCCGGGACAACGGTCGTTACGGGACATGCACACGCTGTGGTCGTGTTGACGGGGACGAACACCGCGATTGGCGATATCCATGAGAGCATCACGGCGCAGATCTCGCAGCCTACGCCGTTGAAGGAGAAGCTGAACGATTTTGGGGACTTGCTCGCCAAGGTCATCTCGGGCATTTGCATTCTGGTCTGGTTGATCAACATTGGGCATTTCAGCGATCCGTCGTTTGGCAACTCCTGGGTCAAGGGCGCGATCTACTACCTCAAGATCGCCGTCTCGCTCGGTGTCGCTGCGATTCCGGAGGGTCTAGCGGTGGTCATCACGACGTGCTTGGCGCTTGGAACGAGGACTATGGCGAAGAAGAACGCGATTGTGAGAAGCTTGCCTTCGGTGGAGACTCTTGGCAGCTGCAGTGTGATCTGCTCGGACAAGACTGGAACTCTCACGACGAACCAGATGAGCGTCAACCGGATTGTGTACGTCAACGAATCGCAGACTGGACTCGAGGAGCTGGAAGTCGAGGGCACGAACTTTGCGCCTGAGGGATCCGTTACCAAGGGTGAGAAGGTCATCAATTGGCCTGCGGCGAGCTCCAAGACTGTTGCAGAGATCATCGAAGTCGCGGCGATATGTAACGACTCGGAATTGGCGTACGACAGCCAGCATGGAACTTTCAGCAATATCGGCGAGCCTACGGAGGGTGCGTTGAGGACTCTCGTGGAGAAGGTCGGTACTCCGGATCAGTCTTACAACTCGCAAAAGGCTGGTCTGCAGCCTGAGCAACGACGAAATCTCGCCAGCAAGTACTACGAGGATAAGGCGCGCAAGCTGAGGACGTACGAGTTCTCGAGAGATCGCAAGAGCATGTCTGTGCTCGTCAACAGCGGCAACTCGGAGAGGCTCTTGGTCAAGGGCGCGCCTGAATCTATCCTCGAGCGCTGCACTCACTGTCTTGTGGGAAGTGATGGCAAGCAGGTCAAGTTGAATGAGAAGCTTACGTCTGTTTTGCAAAAGGAGGTTGTAGACTTTGGCAACAGCGGACTTCGTGTCATCGCCCTCGCCAGCATCAACAATGTCTCGTCTCCGCTCACGAAGACTGCGAAAACGACCCAGGAGTACCACCAGATCGAGCAGGGAATGACTCTGCTTGGACTGGTCGGCATGCTTGATCCTCCTCGCCCTGAGGTTGCTGAGAGCATTGCCAAGTGCCGATCGGCTGGCATTCGCGTGGTTGTCATCACCGGTGACAATCAGAATACTGCGGAGACAATCTGCAGACAGATTGGCGTCTTTGGCGAGCATGAGGATATCAAGGGCAAGAGCTTTACGGGACGACAATTCGATGAGCTCAGCGAGGAAGACAAGCTCAGAGCTGCGAAGACGGCATCACTCTTCTCTCGAACGGAACCTGGCCACAAGTCAAAACTTGTCGATCTTCTCCAATCCGCTGGCGAGGTCGTGGCCATGACTGGAGACGGCGTCAACGATGCACCCGCGCTCAAGAAGAGTGATATCGGTGTTGCCATGGGCACGGGTACTGACGTCGCCAAGCTCGCCGCCGACATGGTCCTCGCCGACGACAACTTCGCCACGATCGAAGTGGCCGTCGAAGAAGGTCGCAGCATCTACAACAACACGCAGCAATTCATCCGGTACCTCATCTCGTCCAACATCGGCGAAGTCGTCTCGATCTTCCTCACGGCTGCTCTGGGCATGCCGGAGGCGCTGATCCCGGTTCAGCTCCTTTGGGTTAACCTGGTCACTGACGGTCTCCCTGCCACTGCGCTCAGCTTCAATCCCAAGGATCACGACGTGATGAAGCGACCGCCGAGGAAGAGGGACGAGCCGCTTGTGGGTGGCTGGTTGTTCTTCCGGTACATGGTCATTGGCACGTACGTCGGCCTCGCTACGGTGGGAGGATATGCGTGGTATTTCATGTTCTACGAGGGTGGGCCTCAGATCACCTTCTGGCAACTGGTAAGTCAAATTCATCAGCAAACTCCCAACCGAAACATTCAAACTAACAGCACAATCACAGACGCACTTCCACCGCTGCAGCACCGCCTTCCCGGAAATCTCCTGCCAAATCTTCTCGGGAACCCCCGCCAAAACCGCCAGCACCATCTCCCTCTCCATCCTCGTCGTCATCGAAATGCTCAACGCCATGAACGCCCTCTCCTCCTCCGAATCCCTCCTCACCCTCCCCCTCTGGAACAACATGGTCCTCGTCTACGCCATCACGCTCTCCATGCTCCTGCACTTCATCCTCCTCTACACGCCGCTCCTGCAGGGGATCTTCGGCATCGTGCCGCTGGGCTGGGATGAGTGGTGGATTGTGGGCGTGTGGAGCGCCCCGATTATTCTGATTGATGAGGGGTTGAAGTTTGTGGAGCGCGGGTGGTTTATGGAGACACTGGATCGGAGGGGGGAGAAGGTGGTGGGGCGGAGTAAGATGGAGTAAGGAGCGGGGGAGAGGGGTTGACGATGCTGTTCCTCGTTGAGGGGATGGTGCTTTTTGGTAGATGGCTTTTGCTTTTGCTTTAGATGTATAGAGTAGAGACTTTTTACATCGATGCTTCCGTTGAAAGAGAAAAAGCTTCAATGTTTTGATTCAATCCCTTTTGCGCGTGTTTCTTGGTTTGTACCGGGGTGAGTCGCTTGATTGAAGGGGGAAGTTATTTGATTATGTATGTACTCAGTCAATGTCTGTCGATTACTTTTTTGTGTCCTTTCCCACGTTCCGTAACGCTTCACCTTCGAACGCCGTTCACGTTTTTGACTGTTTTCTTTCGTCGTTGCTCTGCTTTTGGGGGTATCATATGCCTTTCGCTGGGCTTTTCTTTTCCACCTTCTCGAATCCTCTCACGGCTGGTGTGTGTTCTCTTTTCTCCTCTCCTCATCTTCTTCCCTGTCCTTCGCGTCTCTCTTACTCAACCGCACTCTCCCCATTCCCACCCGCACCCCCATTAGCAGCATCCACCCTCTCCTTCTCCCTCCTCAACCCCAAAATCTCCTTCCCCTTCTCCACCGCACTCCGAAAACTGCCCCTCCGCTCCCCCTCCCCACTCAAAGCCCTCTCCTTCTTCCGCTCCTTGCTCGCCTCGCGCTCACTCTTCCCGACAACCGTCATGTTCCCCTCCCCACCGCGGCCCCAGTGGTACGTCCCCTGCATCTCGCGGCCGTGGTGCGCGGGCGCTTCGACGTCCTGGGCGGCGCGCGATTCGGAGGGGTCCGTGGGGTTGTTGCGCGCCATGTTGCCGGTGCCGCCGCGGCCTGTGGTGTAGTGGTTTGATTTTACTGGGTGATGGTCAGTATGCTTAACACTATGAATGTCATGGGGTGGGGATGCGCTTGCTGGTGGGTGTTTGGAGGTCGTTGGCTTCGACGTCTTTGCTCGGTTTGGCGTTTATGTTTCCTGCGCCGCCGCGGCCGTGGGAGCGCGACTGGGGGAGGATTGTGGGGGAGTTGGAGGCGGACATTTTGAGGGTGTGTATACCAGAGCGGCAGTGGATGGAGGCTGTATTGGGTTTTCTCTCTCGCAGTGCTGTGTTCGAAGGCTTCGGCTGTACTTTTCTTTGACGGAAACGTCGAGAGGAATGCAAAGGAGAAACGACCGGGGAAGCGCCTCTCGGATGAAATAAAGAAAGGGAAGAAAAAGCACGTCGCCCAGTCCAAAGCACGGGACAGGATTTTCCGCTCCTCGTGACCCGTACCGCGTGAATCACTTTGCCTTCTTCTCTTTCGTCCCGCCGAGAGCTCTCGCCCATCTCGGCGCAGAATTCCTCCAGCCGAAGTGTATTTCTCTTACCTAACGACAAATGCGGGCGCGCGTCGCTCGACATCGATATTCCTGATGATGTGCTCTGGACGAAAATTATATATAAGTATTAGAGGAGGCGAAGGTCGGAGTGTCACATGCAAAAAGGGCTTTCTTGCTAGTCTGTTTGAGAGTGAAGTGGGACTTGCAGGAGGAGTGATGGGTGGGAAGTGAATGTTTAGATATGCTGGAGGGCTGTGATTGGTTGGCGTGAGGTGTGGGTCTGCTTTTGAGTTGGCTTGGGGTTTTCGGCATGGGGTGGCTGGGGGTTGGAGAGTAGACTTCACTTCTTTACCGCTATATACAAACTCTTCTTCGTTGACAGGGGTTCTTTCGCATATGGTTCGAGATGCGCAGACTTTGGCTTCAGTTCACCGCCTCTTGGCACGGCGTGAAGAGGATGCGGCGTGCATACGCTGTTGCAGACGGTAAAGATCTGGAAGCATAATAGGGAGTCATTTGGTCAAGTATTGATCTCTTTCGAGCCACACTCTCGCAACGATCTTCTCAGCTCTCTTGCTTCTTGGAATCATCGGGGAACATGATCCAAGCACATTCGCGTAAGCATACGACGATTCTATACTAAGCAGCTACATACCTGCTCGTGGCTTCGCCTTCTATGCAGCAACTTCATCAGGAACCATTCTTCCTGCATCCTCTCCATTCATCTCAGATCTCGTCTCACTCCCAAACAAGATCGATCCTCTCCCCCTTAACCTTCGCATTAAACCACTCGAACACCTCCAACCTCTCGCCTACCGGCCTCGCCCCCTCCAAAACACCACTCCTCACCACCGCCCTCGTCGCCAAACACAGCTCCACCATCGCCAGATTCCTCGCGATACACTGTCTCGGTCCCAGACCAAAAGGTATCCAATCACGATACATCTCGGGCGTGGCACGATCGTCGAGCCAGCGTGAGGGTTTGAACTCGTAGGGGTCGGGGAAGACGGCCGGGTTCAGGTGGAGGGTGTATGGCGAGAGGCCTACGAGAGTTCCAGCGGGGAGATTGTAGGTTTTGGTCGTGGTGAGCGAGGTGTAGAGGAAGCCCTGAGGGGGCACTTGGCGAGGGAAACGAGTTGGGTTCGCCATGGATGTGCGCAGGCCTTCGCGGAGGACGGCGTCGAGGTATTTCAGGTTCTGAGGATTGTAATCTGGATCTTCTCGTTCCGCGGCGAGGATTTCCTCGCGCAGCGTGGCGTGGACGTCGGGGTGTTTTGCGAGCTGGAAGAGGAGGGAGCCGAAGTTCGTTCCGGTTGTGTCGGTGCCAGCGAAGATTACGTCTTTCATTTGGACGTCAGTTTCGTGTTCGGTGATGCCGGCTTTGAGGAGGCGGGATTGGTAGGTGTTGTCGGACTCTTTTGAGATTGAGACGAGGGGTTTCGTGAAGCCTTCCACGCGTTCTTGGCTCTGGGCGTCTGGTGGTTGGAGGTATTCGGAGATTAGCAGGATTGGTTGAAAGAGCCAGGTCGGAAGGAAGAAAAAGCGGCCGAAGGCGACGATGGAGTCGACGTAGTTGCTGGCGCTAAGTTTGGTGCTTTGTTCATGAACGCCGCCGTATTGTAGGCCAAACAGGTATGAGCAGACGGCATCGATAGCAAGGCGGCGAGACATCTGGAGCACGTTGACAGGAGAAGGCTTGCCAGTCTCCTTTGCCGCGCGACGACTCTGATTCGCCTCCTTTTGCAGTCTCTCCACCAAATCATTCACACATCCCTCAATAGCATCGCTCCGTGCTCGAAGGTTGGCCGTGCTGAACATTGGCATAACCGCCTTGCTTCTCACAGCCCGGTGCTTGGGATCGAGAGCGCTGAAAATCGTCTCATGGCCCTCGGAATCGAAGTTCTTATAACATGGTGCTTTTAGGAAGCCTCCTTTTTCCGAGTAGATGGGAGCCAACGCTTGGCCCTCTGAGATGACGACTTCGTTTGGAGCAATTCGAATGACAGGACCGTATTTGGCGTGAAGCGTGTCTATCCATTTCGATTCGTCGCCTACGTAGGAGTGGTACCAGTCCAGGAGGGATGTCAGGCGACAGAGCAATGGTCCTGGGACGTCTCGTAACCGGTCGAAGTAGGCTCGATATGCCACGAATGTGGCCAGCAATACGCCTGTGGCGAAAAGGTAAATGGCAAGGCCTCGGTCCTCCATCGATAAGCCTAGAAAGCCATTGGAAGACTCCATCGTCGCAGCTACACTGTCTTCTTGCGCGGAGAGGAGATGACAGATGAATGAAAGAAGAAAGCACTAAAGAAAGCTATGCAGTCATCCAAATCATGACTCAGGAAAAAGATAGGCCAACAGTGATGGCGGCGTGGGCCGAGGGTTTGACGATTCGCCTGTGGGTATATTAGCAGTCATGCTCAGCCGAAGAGTCCAATGCTATGTGGCATTAGACTTTTCAAGCTCTTCGCGTCTGCTCGGGAGTTGTTGACGACAAGACGTCAGATTGCGTTGGGCGAAGGTGAGGAAAGAGCGGACCGCTTGCGTACATTTCAGAATGATCGGTATGAAGTGTACGCAACTGGACCGTCTTTCCTCAACCTCACCTCGTGTCGCTGGAATCTTTCTTCACCTTTATTGCAATCGAAGGACAAGGAATGCATCATCACCACGCAGCTTTCACTTCACGAATACTGTTTGGTTCATGAGCTGCTCTCAGACTTCGGTTACGAGCTCGGGCATCCCATCGATCCAACGCGAGCGAATCGAGAGTGTGTTCCGGAGGCGGAAGAATAACAAGATTGAAAAAATGCACATTGACGTACCCTGCGTAAATTCCCTAGACGGGGCAGCTTAAGGAATTCGCTTCAGTGAGAAGCGGCATTGATCTGACCTCGTTTCGAGGCAACATTGTTGGTGTTCAGCTCTGGCTGAGGCTGTACCGACGGCAAAACATCGCGAACGCTGCAAGCGGAAGAACTGCCATGGCCAAGACGGCTGGCGAGATCCTTCAACACCAAGAATACCAGCTCCCTGTCTATGAATTATCTGAGGCTTCCCGCTTCCGTAAGTCATGGCGACGCTGGTATCATGGGCCATGATGTTGGTCTTTCAGCACAGGCATCCCATAGGGCATGTCGCCAAATTTTCTATGCACCGGTTCGTGTATTCCTGGAAGATCGCGTTATAGGCTGTAACCACTAGTCTGGAGAGGGAGAGTTCCGTGGCCCAGCTGCACGAGCCTTGAACGACGGTGAGGCGAAGGTGAGGCAGGACGCTTCGAGTGCAGGGACGGAGGGCACGCCCTGGAACATATAAGGAACGCGAGGACTCTCCATAAAGACTAATAGCAGCATCAGCAACAACAACAGTCTCACAAAAATCTCATCATTCAACGAACCGTGATCCTCTCCCAAGCTGATCAGCAAAGATCACAGCAATGAAGTCAGTCAAACTTTCCCTGCCCAACTTCGACAACAACTCACAGCATAGCAGCTTCAAAACCTCCTCCCTCCTCACCATTCTCTCCGCCATCAGCACCATGGCCGACACCTGCGACCTCCGCGGCTGGCACGAAGTCGAAATCGTCGTCGGCGGTGGCGGTCCCGGTCAAGCCCCTGTCAGCTACACCCGTCAAGGCTTCGACTTGAACTACGAAGGCGGCGTCCCCATCGGCTCTAACGACGACCTCAACCCCATTGCCGTTAACGGCATCACGATTCCAGTTGGAGCACTTGGCCAGCCGAACGAGATCCAGTGGGATCCGAACTGGGCTTTGACGTCGTTTAATGGGTGCAGCGCGACGTACAATGGGGCGACGTATCAAGGTACGGCGGCTTCGTGTAGTGATGGGACTTTGGGGACGACTTGCAGTGATTGCACAGTCAAGATCCAGTGTGAGAGCGGCTTGGCTTGAAGTGGCAAAGGGGGATCGTGGAGGACCAGTGTCCTGTTGACGGTAGGTAGATCGTCACTCACTATGTGCTTGGAGCTCGATCGTCAACCTTCTCTATACAGGTCTCAACCTTATACGCGTGCTTTGAATGTAGTCCTTAGGATCAAAACCGAGTGAGGAACAAAAAGCTAGCTTTGGACCGAGCCGGGTTTACAAATCCACAGATCAATATAACTACCTAGAATTAAGAGTGCGCTGGGGTTATTATGCTGCCTTCTGGACATCCTTTGTCGCGCGGAAACCAACTTTGATCAAAGGCTTGCTTTAATTCACGGAGCACTAACTGGAATGCCTGACCATATCGTTCACACCGCCGACTCGATCATGCTCGCCGGTCATCCGAATGAGTAAGGTAATTACCAGGGGAAGCAAGTGTATCGGAGTTGGAAATGAACAAATTTGCTTCTGTCTCTTGTAAAGCAGATGTGCCCCTGGAACTGCCCGTGAATAGTGCAACGACATGGGCATACAAGAAGACTGGGGGCAGCGCAATGGACGCTAATACTAAGTCTTAATACCATCACCAAAACGTTCAAGCTATTGAGAATTGTCCCAGGACGGCCTTCGTATCTAGTGAATAAAAGCAACGTTGCCGAAGTCAGCACACCGTTGGCCTCTCTCTTCTTCTTCACATCCGCTTACGTCCATTACAGATCCCACCCCCTTGCAAATCCACTCACCGACCATGGGTCCCAAGCCATCAACACCAGTCTACATCGACCCGTGCGCGAGCGCCACCAACGTCGGCCACAACGGAACCAACATCTGCACGCTCGAGGGCTGGCACAAGGCCAACAGCATCGATTCTTACACCAAGTTTCCAACCGGCTTCACTCTTAAATACAAGTGTGGCCCTCGGATCGGATACAGCGAGACACTCGACTCCACGGCAAATGACGGTATCACCATCCCCGCGGATGCTCTGGGCCAGCCGGGTGAGATTCAATGGATGCCGGTGTTTGGCGAGCAATTCGAAGGGTGTAGCGCGACGTATCTTGGAGTTACCCATAACGGGACTGTTAGCTGGAAGTGCGGAAGTTTGGAGGCGGGCTGTAGTATGTGTACGGTCGAGTTTGAGTGTGTGGATGATCTGGCGGGACAGTGAGGGATAATGTTTCATTCCAAGCGTGACGAGGAGTACTCTGCTTCATGTCATCGTGATTAGATAGGCGTCCTTGGCAGTCTGCAATGGGCAAGTAGAGCGGTAAATGCAATGGAAAGCAAATAAGGCCCGAGCACACCTCAACAGCTAGCTCACCTTCTCAAATCCCCGAATCCTCCTGATGAAACTTCAGCCCCATCCTCTCCCAGCCCTTGCAAGTCTCCCTCGTCGGATTTAAATCCCCAATCGAGCCAATAATCTCATCCTGTCGCTCGATGATCTGCAGAGCGAGGCCAGAAGACGCATGCCATGCGATATGGCAATGCCTGAGACCAGTCAGCAAGAGAGTGACCAAGAAGACATGCCCGTCGAACTTACACAAGCCACACGCCAGGGTTGTCGAGTTTGAACGCGAGTGCGAGATACCCGCCGCCGTACAGTAATGCGGTATCCCTTCTCGTTGGGTTATCGACTTGATTCTTCGGGATCGTGCCATTGAAAGCGCTGTCGACTTGTGCCAAGATTACGAAGTCATGGCCGTGGAGATGAATAGGGTGCGCTGCAGGCACCCCTTGCTTGCCGGCGATCTGCTGGATGTTACTTCCATCGATGACGAGGTATACGAAGCCGCCGTTCCAGGCGTGATTGGTGTAGTTCACAGAGGCTTGGTAGACGTCATGGAAGTGGCCGTTGTTGTCGACGTTGAGGATGCTGGGGCTGGAGTAGTTGAGGAACAGGGGTTTGTCCGTGAGTTCCCAGCGGTAGGCACCATGGGTTGGCAAATCGTCGAATGCCGCAACGAAAGTATAGTCTTCGCGCGAGTTCCGAAGATCAGACGCATTCCATGGCACAATCGGACGCAGCTTCTCCATTGGCTCATCTTTGCACCCCTCACGATCGGTGTGTGCTTCTGTATCAGGCCGATCGCGAGCGTTTCGATTCGGGCTGTATTGGATGATCCCAGTCTCCTCATTGTCTTGCGCAACATTACCGCAACCTGAAGCTATTCTTGTCCGGATCCAGTAGTTGCACTTCTTGACATCCGCTTGGCAGACTTTCGATTTCTTCTTAGGCTTGGCTGTGACGATGACCTGGTAGCGTTGGCCTAAGTCTTGATCAGCAAGGTGCTTCAATGTTATCTTCCACAACGTACCAATAGCGATGAATAAGGATTCAGACTTGTAAGGTTTGATTGGTACCAAGTCAGCAGCAATGACCAGCAAATCATGATCATCGATAGCGAAGATGAACATAGCATCTGCTGAAGCATTGATCAGTTGCAGCAGATAGCGTTTGCCTTCTTGAAAAGTTCTGTTGAAGATTCCGCCAACTTGTTTCTGCTCGATGATAGTGCCGTTGGGGAGCAACGTGGGCCGATAGCATCTGTCATCAGGCTTGCAACAAAATGCTTCGTCCGTGCCCTCTTTGCAGTTGCTCAGGTCGCAGCTTCGACAGCATGACGAGTTCAACGCATCGCACTTAAAGGTGTTGGTGCCACCCAGGAGGATGCTATCGGCCAAAGGAATGGATCGGCCAAGCTCCTGTTTGAATGCGATGGAAGTGTTGTCGTGGACCCAGTCTTGCATCATGATGGGTGTGAAAGTCTCATCCCAATTAGCGCTGCTTGGGCCGTAGATTGTCAATGGGCCTGCAACGCCATCTGAATACTGTGTTTGATAATGAGAGTGATACCAAGTGTGGCTAATCTGGTCAGCTCTGAAACTGTATGTGTAGGTCTCACCAAAGGCGATGGGGCCTAATAACTGTTAGTCAATGCAAGTATAAAATCGTCCGGTGATTTTACATTGCGTGACACCATTCACGCCATCTTGCTGTGTCGTGTTGAGCTGTCTTATCCCATGCCAATGAATTGTGGTGCCAAGGTTTGGAACCTTGTTGGTGACATGGACGACCTGTGTGTTGTCAGAAGCTTGAAAAGATCTAGACGGCACCGAACATATAATTTGATCGCCCCACCAGGCTTGCAGATGTGGTCCAGGATACGTGTGATTGAACACTTGACCTAGCGGCTTCAAGAATCCGTCAGGGGCAATCTACGTGTGGTTAGCTCTGCCAATGATGATAAGGCGACAGAATACCCACGGCGTCTACGCTGACTTCAAGCCAATACTGCACCTATCAGCCATGATCAATTTCTGTATGTTGTGTTTTGATTACTTCTCTCTTGATGCCATCAGGGGCAAACTCATCGCCGGACATGTCATCTATGAAAGGGTCAATGCATGCTCGACATTGGCTTCTTTCGAACATACAAGGAGTATTAATGTCGTAGCGAACGCTCTTGCTATTGGGCCTCTCAAGCCAGCATTCCCGATCGTTGCGGTCGTTGCAGCTGCGGCATCCTTTCATCGTAGGATATTCGCATGTGAAGTTGGTACCTTCCACTTGGAAAGATACGCCAGACGACGAGAGAAGTCCGTGACCGCCTTCATGATGATTGGGAAGATGAAGAGGTTGTTGATAGTTGCTGTTCAATACTTGAGTATAGCTTGTCAATTGAAGCAGTGCTTCCCAGCACGAGTTGAGGAAGCCCATTGCTGCAACTCTGGAGGAGATGGGTTGGACAAGACGAGATTTAGAACCGTAGGACCACCGTCCATGCTTATACTATCCCTCGGATCTGGAGAGCAGACCGGCCGCTGAAAGAAGTCCCATGCCATCACGCCTCCGCCGAAGCCCCATGCTTAATGATTACCGCCCTGCAGAGAGTGGCGTAGGCGGGCACGCGAGTGGTGAGATGCAAGATAGTTCCTACCAATGATACCGTACATTGCTCTTATCGGTTGAACGAAGCGAGTTCGACCACCCGTTCTCCGTCACCACTGAAGACAGCTGATGTATCTTTCACGCCCGGGGTAGGCAGACATGAGCGAATGAGATGTTATGAAGAGCCAGATATGCCACTCTTGTCATGGTTATACCATGCATGCCGCCAAGTAGCTGAGCTAGGAAACACGTTCAGCTGTTGAACGTTGCGCATATCGCTTGTGGCTGATCAAGTACTTCGTAGATTTTCGTGGTCTGACACCGGGCTCCAAGCGATCCGCAAGTCTTTCCTTTCCAGTTGTGTGTCCTCATCAAGGTGCTAAGTGAGCTTCACGGATGACTGGATCACCTCTCTCCGTCGCAAGCATCTACATTACTGGGTAAATAGAAAGTTCCGACAGCCCACGCGGCTTCCACGGGAGCGAGAGCCTTCTGCAAGTCACCGCAGGAATACGGCTGCTATGGCGTAGGATTGATCGCGTCACTGACCAGGATCGTGCACGTATTGAAGGCAGGACATTGTCACGTCGTACCGCACCATGCTGGCCGGGAACGAAAGAGCTTGAATCTGATGTCAGCCACAATGTCACACGACAGCCGGTGAAGATGTCAGCTCGGTAAAGCTTTTCGACCGAATGTCTTGCTCCAGATTTGACGAGTGTCGGTGTCGAATGTGTGCCAGTTGATGATGTTGACGGGTTTGTTGGAGGAAGAGACGAGGGGAAAGTGAAGTTGGGATAAGCTGCGCGCTAGGTGCGGTTGCTGCCTGAGGCCAAAACATTGACCCCTATTGACGATGCATCACTCGAGGCATGCACTGAAATATGGAGATAAAGTTGCAGGAAGTGAGGTATACAATTAACATTGAGAAATGAAGCTACGAAGAGCTGGATGTAATGTACAAAGCCAACAAAACCAGATCATTACAGAGGAGCACTCAAACATCTTGCACCATCGGCCTCCGCCGACCCAACAGGTCCTTGAATCACAAATTCCGCGGCAAGCGTGTTGACGTTGAACTTCCAAAGCTGTCCACTATAACCTTCCAGGCCAAACAGGTCTCCGTTGCCAGCGCCGGAGTACAGAGCGTTCCAGCGCTTCTCGTTGTTCGGGTTGACGGTGACTGTGTTGCCCAAGGAGCCAACAACTGTCCACGTCTTTGTGCTCAGATCGAATCTGTTCAGAGTTGTGCTGCCTTGGTTGGTGATGGCCACTCCGTAGAGATAAGGACCTCCGCCAAGTACGAAAGCCCAGTCCTGTACACGGCCGCCGGGCGGGTTCGACGAGGTCCCACTGTCGACAATTTGTCTGACAAAAGATTAGCCACAGAAACAACGAACGCTTGCAATGACTTACTAATATGCTGGCAGGTTCGGATTGAGATTGACCTGGATCCACTGCCATGTAGGATCTTGTGATGCCGACCAATACTGTCCGTTAGAATCGATGTCGCCGACGTAGAAACTGCGGAAAGTGGGCAGGCTGAACAAAACCTGTGTGTTCCCGTTGAAGCCGACCCGCATGAAGCGCTGTGGTCCAGCAGTGCCTGCATTAGCGGCCTCGCGAAAATTGCCGTAGAGATATGAGTCTATGGGGTTGTATCCAAGCGAGTTGATGGCGTCGGTTCCAGAATTGACATCGGCGATCAGTGAAGAGCTTCCGTTTTGCAGGTTGACGCGGTTCAGTCTGTTGTAGAGTGATAAGTAGCCTTCGGCTACGCAAGGGGCTGTGGCTACTGGAGTTGCGAGGATGACCTATTGGCGAGTCAGCATAGCTTAGAATGGCTCTTCGAGAAACTGTGACGTACTGTTCCCTGATAGGTGCCACTAGGAGCAATAGTCGTAGATGTTCTAACCGTAGTCTCCGTTGCTGCCGTTGGCTGATATGCATACGTGACAGTGGTGTACTGTGTGTTGCCTGGAGACGAACCTCCGGAGCCGACAGCAACCAGGCCACGACATGCCTTCACCACTGAAACCTTGTTGGCGGCGAGGCCACCTGAGTTGTCAAAGTCAGCGAGAGCGCCTTGAGCAGCAGTCTGCTTGTAGTAGCAGTTGCCAAGGCCTTGCCCGTTAGTACTCGAGCCCGATCCCAGCCAAGTGAAGCCCACGCAAGCAGCGCCAGCATCGCAGTAGGACATGCAGTCCACGTACGTGCAACTCGTGCAAGTCTGTTGCAAAGTGCCGTATGCATTGCCCCGCGTATCCCATCCGCAGCGGACTTTATATGGCATGTTATTTGGACTTCCAACAATAGTATCGTCGGCGATTGGACATGTCGATGCTGATGCGTATGGAGGGCTGACTCCCGAACAGCTTGGAGTTGAAATCGCGGTGGCCTACAAAAAGTTAGCAATACCCTGTATTCCGATCAAGGAGAGTATTTACGGTTGATGTTGAGCTCGTTAATCTCGTGGCCGTGGTCGCAGTGGTTGGTGTAGTCTGCAAATCGTGAGCATGCAATCATCAAAATGCCTCCTCGTCATTCCTTCGATTCTACAGTCGAACAAGCTCCCAGTCGCACTCCAAACTACTTGGACACTCTGTATGCGACGGGGAAGAACGTTCCGCTTGGAGTGGAACGAGGAGAATAGAGGCTTTCAACTTACAGCTGTGGTCAAAGTTGTTGCCGTGGTGGCAGTAGTCAATGTGGTCTACAAGTCATCAGCATATATTCGTTAAAGTGTTAATGGCTTTGAGCTTACAGCGGTCGTGGGAGTTGTGGCAGTTGTGGGCGTAGTCTTTCAATGATTAGCACAGAACCGGTAATTTGCCACAGACTGAACTCACTGCGGTCGTAGGGGTTGTGGCGGTCGAGGGCGTAGTCTGCCGTCAAACATCAGCACGCGATCAACAAAGCCTTGAGTGCTTTCAACTCACGGCCGTCGAAGAACTTGAGGTGGATGAAGAGCTTGTCTAAAACATCGATCGTTAGCTCGGACTACTCCACGTGAAGCTCCTCTTGTCATACCGTCGTGGTCGTTACCGTGTACGGAATCCCCACAATGACTGTTCCACTTTGGGTCCCCGACCATGAGATCGTTGTAATCGTTGTGGTCCCAGCATATGCGCCCCAGGTGGTTGAGGTGACGGTTCCTAGTGTTGTTGTTGTGGTCTTTTAAAAGGGTCAGCAGGGCACCGAAGCGTGAGTTGCAAGCGATACGAACCACGGTAAACGGGGCACCGATGATCACCTGTAAATAGGGAAGTCAGCACTCGTCTCTTCCCCAACCAGCACAGAAAACTTGGCAAGTTTTGTGGACGCACCGTTCCACTCGCAGATCCCGAATATGGAATCGTGGTAATTGTAGTGGTGGATGGGTAATTGCCCAACGTGGTAGAGGTAACTGTTCCGGGCGTCGACGAGGATGTTGTCTGCCAAGTGTGTTAGCTGAAGCGACATATGATGACACTTCGGGCTTACTGTCGTAACGGTCCACGGCAAACCTATCAGGATAGTGCCTGAGGCAGTGCCTTGCGGAGCTTGGCTTGCGAGCGTCGTCGTGCCTGCGTAGTTGCTATAGGTTGTGACGGTGACGTAGCCTAAGGAGAGGGTTGAGGAAGAAGAGCTCGAAGAAGGCGGAATGGACGACGAGGAGCTTGAAGATGTCGTGGAAGCGAAAGTAGACGAAGGCGAGGACGTCGAAGCAAAGCTGGACGACGAGGGGCTTGAAGACGCTGCCACGGAGGTCGTCGAAAGCAAGCTAGATGAAGGCGAGGATTTCGAAGCCAAGGCGGATGAAAACGAGGAGCTTTGAGCGGCAGAAGAGCTCGATGAAATAGAGCTGGAGGATGATGTTGGAGAGCTCGATGCTGCTGCTGAGCTAGAAGTCGTCGAAGGCGCTGGCAGCGCTGAAGAGCTGGAAGACAAGGAGCTTGAAGACGTCGTCGGAGCCAAGCTGGAAGAAGACGAGGAGCTTTGCGCTGCGGAAGAGGTGGACGAAACAAAGCTGGAGGATGATGATGAAGAGCTCGATGCTGCTGCTGACGTAGAGGATGTCGAAGAGACCGGCAGTGCCGAAGAGCTGGTCGATGAGAATACTGAAGAGCTTGACAATATCGGAGAGCTGGAGGATGTTGTTGAAGAGCTCGATGCTTCTGCCGGACCGGAAGACGTCGAAGGGCTTGGCAGTACTGAAGCGCTGGAGAGCGAGGATATCGAAGAGCTCGAAGGTCCAGCGGAGCTAGAGGACGTCGAGGAGGCCGGGAGTGCTAAAGAGCTGGACGATGAGAGTATCGAAGAGCTTGACAGTGCCGAAGAACTAGAGAGCGAGGATATCGAAGAGCTCCACGCTACTGCTGAACTCAAAAGCGTCGAAGAGGTCGATCCTCCTATCGAGCTGGAAAGTTGCGAAGAGCTCGATGGAGCAATGCTGGACGAGGTAATGCTCGTGGAAGTTGCGGAGCTTAGCAGCAACGATGAGCTTGACGACGAGGATGTAGTCGTCGTTGTAATATCAGTTCGAGGCAACCCAATCAGGATCAAACCAGACTGAGTATTGCTTGGAGGTGAACTCGTCAAGGTCGTGAGTGCGGAAAACGCTCCAAAAGTGGTTGACGTTTGATATCCCAGCAAAGAAGTGGTACTCGTGGTCTGTTCATATAAAGACGGTTAGTACAGCTTTCTGGTGAATAGATGAAGAATTCTTACCGTCGTATCCGTCCATGGCTGGCCCACAATTATGGTACCTGACTGTTGCCCATTCGGAGCGATAGAGGTCAAGGTGGTAGGGCTGCTGAACGGCCCCCAAGAAGTGCTGGTTTGATATCCTGGAGTCGGTATTTCCGGTATGCCCACCCAAATCGAGCCTGGGTGAGTGCCGCTAGGAGCCACTGAGGTCAAGACAGTTGTTGCAGGGAAGGATCCATAGCTCGTCGACGTGATGTAGTAGTTCGCCTGCGAGGTTTCCGGGATGCCTAAGATTATCGTGCCTGAGATTGTGCCGCTGTACGGGATGGAAGTGAGCGTTGTGGTGCCGGCAAATGGGCCATAGGAAGTTGAGGTAACGTATCCAGGAGGTGGCGCTTGTGATGAGCTGACCACAGTACCCGATGTTTCCGCTGAAGTAGCTGATGCAGTCGATGCTTCTGTTGTGCTGGAGAGCTGTGAAGAGCTAGACGACGGAACGCTTGTCGAGGAGAGTCCCGAAGAGCTGGCTGAAGTGCTCGATGCTTCCGCCGAAGTGGCTGACGCTGTCAACGCTTGTGATGAGCTGGTAGGGTATTCGATAACGATGAGGCCTGGATTGGTACCACTTGGCGGAGAGGAGCTGGCGGTGAAAGGCTCGTGATCTGCGACGCTCCGGTATACGGTCGCATTGTTGTGACATAGTATGAAGGACCCGGCGAGACACCTCCGGAGCGGACAGCGGAGACTGCATTCACATTGAATGAAGTGAAGGTCGGGTCAGACGCCGCAGCGCCTTTGAGTTGGCATTCTCCAGGACCTTCTTCGATAATCAGACCAGATCCGATGAAAGTGAAAGTAAGACATCCAGAAGTGGTATCGCAGAAGTCGAAGCAGTCATTGAATCCAATAGTCGCCTGCCTGGAGCCCAGAGAAGATCCATCCGTTTCAGCTTGACATCTGACGGTGTAAGAATTGCCGTTCGCGCTTGTTACGTTGCCGTTGCTGTTCGGTGCGCACGAAGAGGCGCCGCTCGGCGATGGTTCCTCAACTACAATCGTGTTTGGATCTGAACCCATGCCCTGGATCGTCGTCACGATTGTTGCTGCGGTAATGGGGATGGTTCCCGTATATGCTCGTGTGGATGTAACGTATCGAGCAGGAGTTTGAATCTGGACTGTACCCGGGTTTCCAGCTGAAGGTTGAGCGATTGTGGATGTCAGCGGCGCGGTCAGGCTTGAGGAGCCTGAGTACGCTATTGTTAAAGTCACATAACTTTCCTGCCCAGAACTTGATGGCGCGGTCGTAGAGGACGCTCCAGAGATGAAAGGTGACGGCGTCTCGACTATGTATGTCCCTGAAACAGGGCCAGAAGCGCCCTGGCTTGGAAAAACAGTGCTGACGGTCGTCGCTGCGGTGATTTGCTCTTGTCCAGTGTACACGCCGCGAGTTGAGGTGACATGTCCAAGCAGACTCGCTGGGGTCTCCTGGATATATGTTCCTGGTTGGCCATTGCTTGGAAGAATCGTAGACACAATAGTCGGACTGAAAATGGGAGAAGTGCCTGTCCAAGGCCGTGTGACCGTGACGTAAGTCTCAGAGCCTGAGATTGAGTTCGTTGATGGCAAGGAAGGCGCAGCATAGAGCGAGCTGCTAAAGATGCTAGGCAAGAGAGCAGCTGAGGTTGAGATGCCAGAGGCACTGGAGGAGACAGCAGCCGAGCTCGAGGGGCCAAAGACACTGGGCAAAATAGCACCAGAGGTCGAGCTGCTAGAAGCACCAGGCAAGCTGGCAGCAGAGCTCGAAAAGCCAGTGACGCTGGGTAGAAGAGCGCCGGAACTCGAGACATCAGAAGAAGTGGCTAGAGCGATCCCAGAATTCGAGCTGCCAAGCAAGGTGGAAGTAGATGCAGCAGGACTTGAGCCAGCAGGGCTCGAGCTGGCAAAATTGCTGGAGGGAAGTGCAGCAGAAGGCGTCTCCACAATGTAAGTCCCCGAAACCTGATCACTGGGCAGTACAGTGGAGATGGTGGTCGCTACCGTTAAGAACGATGTCCCAGTGTAAGGTCTGAAAGATGTTTGATAGCCAGGGCTGCCAGGGGGACCAGGACTTTCAATGACAACGACAGCAGGATTAGAGCCACTCGCCGGAATGGTTGTAGCCGTGATGAAATCAGAAATCGGAGAAGTACCAGTGTATAGACGTGTGGTAGTCGTCGTGAGCTGCTGCGGAGGCGGCGTAGACTCAGCGCTCGAAGTCGGCGGCACGGAATTGATTTCCTCGACGTCCGCAGGCCTTTCCGCGCCAGCTGTTCCAGGATCGCTCGTCTCATAATCGACTTCGCTCAGCAGCTCGCAGTTTTCGGGTTGGGGCGAAGCCTGGCTGTAGAAATTGACAGCCACGCATCCAGGAGTCTGATCGCACTGGACGAGGCATTCTTCGCTGTTTCGGACAGTAGCACGCTTGGCGATCGTGCCCCAGAGTCTGATGCCGCATGTCACGTTGTATGGATTACCGTACGAGTTCTCGCAAGAGGTTGAGTTCCTCGCGATGGCGCCGCAAACAAGGGGTGGGCATGTTGGAAGGGCTGAGGGCGATGAAGATGGCGTTGAAATTGATCCTAATGTACTGCTAATTGACTGGCCAGCTGTAGATGAAGCGGATGGCTGTGAAAACATTGGGACTTGCGAGAGTCCTCCTTGAGTAGACAGAGAAGAGCTCGGAACTTGCGACAGTCCTCCTTGGGTGGACAGAGAAGAGCTCTGCACTGGGGACGAGCCTGCTGGAGTGGGCGAAGACAGCGCAGATCCAGTCGAAGAGATGAGCTGAGCAGACGACTGCACTGGCTCGGACGTCGAAGGCTGCGCGTATCCAGTCGGTGTCTCGATCCAGACAACACCTGGACTATCCGCAACTGGCCAGATCGAGGTTGCAGTGATCGGCGCGGTGATTGATGAAGAGCCACTGTAAGCCCTCGTCGAAGTGACCCAGCCTGGTGGCGTCTGAATCAGAACCAGCCCGGCATTTGTGCCGCTAGGCTCGAACGTAGTGGTGATTGGATCTGAGATCGGGGAGGCTCCTGTGTACAGCTGAGTTGTCGTCTGATAGAGTGGAGGCTGATACCCGGATAATGTCTCCAGAATCACGGTCCAGGCATCTGAGCCACTGCCGACCAGAGTTGTCGCCGTGATAAGGGAGGGAATCGAAGATGTGCCAGAATAAGCCCTTGTCGTCGAAACAACAGGCGGCGGAGTCTGCACCACGACGGATCCAGGCTAATGTGACGCAAAAGTCAGTACATTTTCCCGAAAGGCCGCTCAAATGGAACACATCTCCTCTCCCGCAAAGGCGTTCAGCCATTCGGGCTTAACGAAACTATCGAGACGAGCCAAAGCAATCTCACAAAAGCAATTGTGTTCTAATACGCTCAATCCCAAAGTTGAATCAATCACCTCAGTGCCTGTCGGCGGATAGCTGCTCGTAATGGGAGCAGTGATCAAAGTCGAGCCAGTCCATCGTACCGTCGTGGTGACCCAACGAACAGCTGGGACACCCACAATGATCGTACCCTGTCCATTGCCTGCTGAATTTGGCGGAATAGTGGTGACTGTGACAGGTGCCGTAATGCTTGATGCAGACGGAAACTGCGTGTAGATGGTCGTGTATGGCGGGATCTGCACCACTGGCGTGCTAGAAATCGTCGTAGTGAATGGCTCGCTGATGCTTGGATTGATCTGTGTCGAAATTGCAGGAGTCGGTCCCGCATCTGAGACTGCTGTGGTGATCTCGAAAGTGGTCGAATAGGTTATGCCGTTAGAGGTATAGCTACCCACGACGTTCGACGTCGAGTACGTTGAAGATGGCGCAGGCGTTTCAACATAGTATGTGCCTGGATAGCCGCCGGATGGGCTCACTGTTCGGACGGTTGTTTGACCAGTGAGTGCTGCCGTGCCAATGTATGCGGACGTGACCGTGACCCATCCCGTCCGGGGATATTGGATGATATAAATGCCACTTCGAGTCCCACTGGGCAAGATTGTTGTGATAGTCGTAGGAGCTGTCAAAGGCAATGTACCAGTGTAGGGCTGTATGCTTGTTAGATATCCAGGAGAAAAATACTGCGTCGCCGTGGTGTTAGATGGCCCTGCCGGCCTGGTCGACATTTGGCTGTAGCTGGCCGGATCTGATACTCATCAGCGATGTCAATCGTTGCTGTTGAACTGACTCACTCGTCGGGTAATCGAGGGTCGACGGGAATTCGACTGGAACACCGCATGACTGATAGATCAGAACGGTGACGACTCGCACTTCTTCAAGTCAGCAAAGTCCACACAAATGTACTCTTCTCCACAATTCATACCACTTGACTGCGCTGCAACAGATGCAGCTACCGTTAGTAGACCGAGCAGTATCATGCTCACCATTCGCACCATTCTGAAAGGCCGTGAAAGTGGTCGGCCGTGACTGCGTTACGAACCTTGAGGATGCTTGGATGCTTCGAGGCGATGTGCCCGAACTGAGGTCGACGGCATCCTGCCAAGATCCAAACATACCAGCCAGTGTTAGTGTACTCTGCTTGCGGGAAATCTCTTGGGATGGCACGTACCTGAATTGGCGTGCTCGGCCTACCGAAAGGTCGGAAGCAGCGAGGCTCAAGTCCTTGCTGCGGCCCGATGCATTCCAGGGGGCGATCAATTTTTGCACTCACCCTCTATGCGGTTTGCCGGAGTCGAGCGGCCAGTTTGAGCTTTCTCCTTAGTTAACGGTCGGATTGTTGCATCAAATATTGAGTCGTTGCCGTGCCCTCTATGACAGCCTGGGAGATGGCAGCGATGGCAGCATCATCAACTTCGTACTGAAGCATCTCGTCTTGACGCACATGAACGACACACTGGACCCGTGCCGTGCCGTGTGCGTGCCACAACCGACACCAGCCCGTTGTACTGGGACGTCGAACGAGATCGTGGATTGAATCGTTGCTATGGCAGCAACATGCATGTCGGACAAGGCCGTATAGTAAATGGGTGAAAAATCATAACAACATGGAGAGTCACCTTGTTGGACACAGCACGTAAGAGCATATCAACTTCATCGCATGGTAAGGTAAGGCGGTCCAACAGAAGCGTTCAATATGCTGTGTGAAGGAGGCGGCTGTGATTTGGCTCGTGGCGATGGGTCCGATGGTCTGAAAGCTGTGTCGCAGCAACATACGACGGTACGATCTGTATCCCGTTTAGCAAGCCACCTGCAGAATGATCCACGTGGATTCGAACCGTCCGCGGCAGAGAGCAAGATGAGCAGAGTCCTTGCATTGCGGTGCCACGGCCGAGTGCAGCTTGCATTCCAGCTGATTCTTCCTTGCCGTGCCCGGCGGGAAACTGCTGGATGGCGTGCATATGCGTATTGTGGATGCATAACTCACAAATGAATGAGTGACTGTGCTGCCGGTATCAAGACGATTGTTTTGTAACGTGAGAGCGGTGCTGCCATGTCGATAAACTGGTGCCGGCATTTCTATTAGAGCTTCAAAGTCCAGCCTTTGCTCTTCAGAGATGATCGATACCCGATATAAGGAATCTGGCACATTGGCGAACGTCGCTCCATACCTGCCCCGTCCCCTCCAATCCCAGTCCTTATTCCCATCCCCAAACGCCTCGCAAATGGTATGCACAGTATCTTGCCTCAATGGCTCAGGGTATTCCTGTTTTTCATTTTCCGCCGCAACAACGTCCTTCTACCCGTCCTCGTCCTGAGTCTAGAGAGAAAGCCATGTCTTCGCTTCCGGACAACATGTGAAGGGTTGTATGTGTCTCGTTTTGCGCCTCGCACTTGTAGGATGGAAAGTCCGGGTTGTGATGTTGCTTGGAGCGTCGTTGACTGGACTTCGGTGGCTGGTAGAGCTGTTCGTACTGGTAGTGTCCTGGGTCGAGTTGGAAGTGATGAGAGGACGCCGAATGATCTGGGATATGGGTTAGAAGGCGCTCCTTGTGGTGCGCGGGATGAGGTCGTCGTACCTCGTCTGTGGTGATCGGGTCGCTGCAATGGCAGTCGCACTGGATTTAGTCGACGCCTCCAGGGCAGTTCTCAGACAGCGTAGACTGAACATTTTGGGTTGTGTGATTGACCAAATGGGTATGTTGCTGTCGTCAATGGGTTAGTCGTGCGGACTTCGCGCGGAGGTGCCCCACTTTTTGTTTCGGTGGACAGCTCAGACCGACTGCGTTCATCTCAGGCCAGAGACAATTTATCGATTCGGCAGCTTCAATCTGCGAAGTTCTTTCTGCAAGCACCTACGAGCTTGACACAAGCGCCAACGAGCGCCCCAAAAGAGCAGTGGAAACTGAGCGCAACACACCTGGCCATGGCTCAGTCACACAGGACATTCGCATTCCCGCCGGTCGTGGAGCACGACGAGCTCGACAAAGAACTCACATCAGAAGATGCTTCTGTGTCTCTGGCCGATTTCCTCGAATGTTCTCGAGAAGCACCATGGATGCACCCCGATGCCTGGCTATCGACAGACGGCGTCCGTCATGGCCCCAAATCTGGGCCAAGCGGTGGCTGGGTGATTCATCACCTTCGTCGCATTGAAGCTGGATTGCGTGGGGAATCCCTGGTCGCGGAGACGAAGGAAGAGTTGGTGGAGAGATATGGCGAAGACTTTGTGAAGAATGCGCCTCCTGGAGTTGCTGATAAAGTGCTGCGCGGTGATGATACACGTGTGGATGCTGTGATTGAGGAGAGTCAGACGAAAATTGAAGATGAGAAGACGAGGAAGAAGCGTGAGAAGAAGGAGCGAGCTCAACGTGAGAAGGCTGAGAAGGCCGGAAAAGAGAACCAGCCTAGCAATAAGAGGAAACGAGCGGACTGGGACGAGAGCGATGCTTCTGTCAAAGGCGAAAGTAAGGCAGGGACCGGCGCCAACACGCCGTACGCAGACTCGATGACGGCCTACAGCGATACCTGGCAAAGAAAGGAAGACTTCGAGCAGTCTCAGGAGGTCCTCATGGGAGAGGTTGGTGGCAGAGAAGGTGCGCCTGTGGTCGAACAGAACGGCGAGCCGCCAGTGGTCGTCACACACGATCTCAACGGCGATGTTGTGGTCCCATCAAAGGCCAAAACCGCCGAGGAGAAGGCTGCACGTAAACTGGCGAAGAAGCAACGCGAGAAAGAGGACAAGGCTCGTAGAGCATCTGGAGCGGCGGACACGCAAGGATCGGGTTTAAAAGAAAGCCCTGTCGCTCAGCCAGAGCCAAAACCAAAGGGCCCGAGCAAGACCAATACCTCTCAACCGGCTGCAGACACCGATGACAAAACTGCTAGGAGGGCGGCAAAACGAGCACGTAAAGAAGCAGAAAAGGAGGCAAAGGCGGGAGCCAAGGGCTAGGAGCCTGACGCAAAACGCCAGCCATCCATTGAAACAGAGTCTTCGGCCGCATCTACAGCTGGAACCAAATTACCGCCTGGGGGCAGAACAGACAAGAACCTGCCCGTGCGAGATGAGTTATTGCCCAAGAAGCAGCCAAAAGCAGCAGGCATCCAACCGCAAACTGCTCTGTCGAAGAGGCACGCCTGGGTGATGATTCCACGTCCTCCCAAGCAGGAGTCATCCGTGGCCCTCAGTACAGAGGTACCCGAGCCAGACAGACATACCAAGCAATCTGTCCTCGCCGATACAACCGAGAGCTCGAAGGAGAGGAAAGCGATAAGCCGGAAGGAAGTAAACGAACAGATACCGGTCAAGAAGAAGAAGTCCTTAAAGCCAGCTGTACCTGGTACCTTGAGGAAGCAACATACTGCATTTCCCGTGAGGAGATCGAGGGAGAATTCCGTGCTCAGCAACAATCCACGTGCGAAGAAGGCCCATCGGAAGGACAAGAACGTGCGCAGAGCAAGTGGTGCTGGCGACTAGCAGACGGTGAGTATCGGCGGAGTTCGTCATTCATCTCGACCAACGAACGAGGCTGCTCCACCGTTACCATCTGGACTCTCAGACTGATGCCATGATAGCTTACACCAAAACTCATCTCGCTGCCACGCGCATTCGACTCCACCCTCAGCGCCTTGCACAAAGAACTGGAATGGCCATTCGACGCACACCAAGATAGGAGGTGATGGACAAGTGCTTGCAATGGTCATCCGTAGCCATCGCGTTCATCAGCGCCATTCGCTATGCTAGTATCATATTTAGCAGCTTCTTTTCAACTGCATCGTCTTCCAATCCCCTGAACGCCAAGCACCTCAATGCCTACAACTCCTTCTTCGACCCACCATTCGCCTCGACGCTCTCGCCGATCTTCGGCTTCTCGTTTGAGACTTTCTTCTCGCTTGTCCATCCTACTGCTTTTAGACGTTCTGTCAGGATGGGGTGCGAGTAGTGGTATGATGAGTACCATGGGTCGGCGTCCTGCGTGGAATCGTCAGCTTCTGTAGTTCTCCAATGTATGTTGCACTGAATACATACCATAGAAGAGAGATTCTGGATCTGCAGCTTGATCAACGATCCAGCGAGTTCCTTAGCGTAGCCCAGTCTCTGAGAGAACTCATCTGGAAGGCAAGAGTCAGTATGGATAAACATTTAGATGGTTTTCGTTCTGCACATACCAGCCTCAAACTCAAACTTCCTCGTCAACGCATTCATCGCAAACTTAACGAGCGCATCCGTCGGACTGAGCACATCATTGAACAGCAGGAAGCCAATAACAATCGGCTTCTCCGCGAAGAAGCCAAACGCCTCGTACAGGCTCTTGTTGTCGATGAAGACGCTGAAGAGCGCAAACACGAAGAGTAGATGTCCAGACGAAATCCCCAGCAACTTGCTCGTGTGTCCCATCTTCCAGTGTCCCAGCTCATGAGCGAGCACAGCTTCCACCTCTTTCGTCTCGGCTTTCTCGAGCAACGTATCGTAGATGACGATTTTCTTTGGGAGGAAAGGAAGACCGGTGAAGTAAGCGTTCGAATGCGCGGAGCGTTTCGAGCCGTCGATGACTTGCAACTCGGCGAGAGGGAAGTTCAATCGCTTCGCCAGTCCCTCCACTCGCTCCTTCAGCTCGCCGGGTTCCAGTGGTGTGAGCTTGTTGAAGAGCGGCACGATCAAAGTCGGGTAGATCGTGATTCCAACCAGCTGCACCGCCAGCATGAACACCCAGACATACAAAAAGAAGGCATTGCCCGTCGACTGGATAATCTTGAGGAATCCCGCTCCAATCGGGACGCCAAACACAATGCTCAGCGCAATCCCCTTCAGCTTGTCGGTAAAGTACAGACTGTACGTCTGCTTATTGAACCCAAACGACTCCTCCAGCACAAAATGATACCACAACCCAAACGGCAAATCAACCACCATCTCCACAATCTGAAACCCAAAAACAAACACCAAACTCGTCGCAATCTCCCCCGTCGGCATCCACCTTGGCGCATACGTCCTCAACACCCATGCGGACAGATCCCACGCGTACGGCAGGAGATCCTTCTGGATGACATAGACATTCTTGACCAGCGAGAAGACGCTCTTGATGACGCCGAACTTGGCCTTTGCGCGTCCGTACCGCTGCGACTTGTCGAAGGTGTCCTGGTCGATCTCTTTCTCGAGTTGTTTTGGTACGATGCCGCTGCAGAGGACCCAGTACTGGCGGTAGAGCAGGTAGGTCTCGAGGGCGAATTCGATGAAGCCGAAGCGGAGGATCCAGGTTTTCCAGGGGATGGCCGGGTTGTCGAGGGTGAAATCGCGGAGGAGGTCCATGGTTGTTTGTTTAAGGAGTGTGGGTGAAGGAGAGTGGTGGAGGGAATGGAACGGAGTGAGATTTGGGATGGTGTTTTGGTGAAGCTACGTTTCATGAAGGACGTGTTTGCTGTACGAGGGGTCCTGCCGCGTGCAGCCGCGTTGGCGGAGATGGCTCCGGGCGAATCATGGCGTTTATTTTGTTTACCTGGTGATGAGATGGATTTTTGTTATTCTTGCAGTTTCTCTTCAATATCAAATTCAATCAAGACGATGGTTGCCATATTTATATACGAAGAAGAGCAGCTATGAATTGCGAAAGCTCCTCGTTCTGCATCTCCTATAACCTTTCCTCACCTCGTCACGAGCTCCCACAACAATGTCTCACCCGTCAAATACCGCCGACGTCCCTCCACCATCCCAATGCCATCAAATCCATGGCACACGGCATGCCGAGAAAGCCATCCTCACCTCCCAAAAAGTCTCACCGCGATACCGCCGAGCTGGCCGTCTCCATCTTTCTCTCCAAACGCGATGACGGTGGAGACCCCGCCATGCACTGCGCGTACTCCAGGATTCCAGGAACCACTTGCCGAAGGTTCGTCCTTTACCCGCGCCAATCCGGTGTCGTCTTCGATCTCCTCTAGGCATTTCGTTGCCGCGTAGGAGTGATGTAGTCGGGCCGGTATGTGCAGACGCCGCTTGGGCTTGGGATTTGGCGATGCTTGTGTGAGGGTCATGATCTTGTGGGAGGGGTATATATTCAGGTGAGGTCGCTTGTGAGGGACGATTGGGTTTTGTCGGTGTTTGGTAGTTGGAGCTTCTCTTGTTACTGATCTCGCTGCCTCGTGGAAGATGCTGCTCAAGAGTGTACTACCAATCGCCGCCCTGCTCGTACAGCAGACATGGGCTCAAGCAGCGGATCCTACATCGAGTTACTATGCTCCAGGCGTACCTACCGACACGCCTGTACCGGGAAACTATACGGACTACCTTCGCCCTAGAGTTCATTTCTCGCCGCCTAGGTATTTCATGAACGGTGAGTTGGCAGGCAAGACGGGCATTGGTCCCAAAGCTCACGCAAGAAACAGACCCCAATGGCATGCATAGAGATCCCTCAGGCACCTGGCATATCTACTATCAGTACAATCCGCTCACGCCTGTGGCTGGTAATCAGGTCAGAGAAGGAGCCCAACCTTTCGAGAGAATGCAAGGATTGACTGGGCTTTTAGCATTGGGGCCATGCCACATCGAAGGATCTATACACTTGGGAGAACCAGAAGATTGCCGTCTGGCCACCGAACAATTATACTGTGGGACGACCAGTACCATCGTCAATGCCCTTTGACTGACGTTTATTAGTATGTCTTCAGCGGCTCTGCCGTGATCGATTCCAACAACACATCAGGTTTCTTCCCAGATCAAGACAACGGTGTCGTCGCCATCTACACACTCGCCGAATATCCAGGAGGCGTAGCTGGCCTTCAATACCAAGCGATCGCCTACAGCCGTGACGATGGCTATACTTTCGAAGCATACGAAAACAATCCAGTCCTCAACATCAACTCGACTCAGTTCCGTGATCCATATGTGATATGGCACGAGCCTAGTCAGAACTGGGTCATGGTCATCGCATACGCTGCCGAGTATGTGATCGGCGTTTACACCTCGCCTGACCTAAAGGAGTGGACGCATGCATCCAACTTTACCAAGCACGGCTATCTCGGAACTCAATACGAATGCCCAAATCTGTTGCAGATGCCTATGGAGGGAGGCGACCCAGTTTGGTTCCTCGTCATCTCTCTCAACCCCGGCGGACCTCGAGGCGGCAGCATCTCCCAGTACTTCGTTGGAGACTTCAACGGCACGCACTTTGAGCCTTTTGATGATGCTACTCGCTTCACCGATTTTGGAAAAGACAACTACGCTGCTCAATTCTTTCACAATGTGCCAGCGAATGAGCCTCAGATCGCCCTAGGCTGGGCCTCGAACTGGCAGTATACTCAAATAGTCCCTACAGGCCTCCTTGAGCGTGGCCAATTCCGGAGTGCAATGACGGTGCCGCGCGAGCACTACATCGCCAATGTTTCTGCGCGAGGGTACGATCTGATCTCGGGCATTCACAATGTTTCGGCCGTCATCGCTCAAGAGCTTGCATTCAACTCCTCACTCGGCAACGGAACGATCTTGACTTACTTCGGCGACGTTCCATCAGGCGCTTTCTATCTCGAAGCCAACATCACGAATCTGACATCGACTCTTCAAGGCACTGCAAACTTCACGATCTCTTCCTCAGTCTCTGGAGAGTATATCTCAGGAGGCACCAACGCCGCAGGGTCTCCAGGAATCTGGATCGATCGAGGCCACATTCGTGGTTTTGACAACCCTTACTTCACAGATAAATTCTCCGAAGAAGGCGTTCTGGCTCCCAACAGCACGTCATGGTCGCTCAGTCTTCTGTGCGACAACTCGATTCTCGAGCTGTTCCTGAACGGAGCGCAGCAGGCCGGTACAGTGACGTTCTTCCCGGAAAGGACACTGGATACTCTGGCGATTTACGTCGGTGGCATACCTGAAACAGCAGGGAGCAGCGTGGCGGTCTGGGGTCTGAAGGATACTTGGGCTCCTCAGGCGGACGGCAATGGCACCGTGAGAGGGAATGTCACAGACGGGGCAACTGGAAGCATGAAGATGTTCTAGGCCGTACACCCTCTGGCATACAAAATCAATAAGAACGGTCCCAAGAGTACGATCCTCACTCCTGCTCAGAAGGAGGCGGATAAATCTCCACATCCTCCGGCTCCTCCCAATCCTCACTAAAAACATACGTCTCAAAACACGTCCCAATCGCCCCCATCGTATCGAAAAACATAAACTCACACGTCCCCTTCTTCCCATGCCATATCCCACTCTGAACGAGCGGAAACCCTACAATTCTCACATCAGCACAAACCCCTCCCCACCCCACCCAAAAACCAAACAAAAAACAAAAAACTCACCCCTCCCCTCAAACTCCCCCCTCCGCCTCCTCGCCTCCTCCCTCGCCCCCTCCCCCACCAACCCCTTCCCTCCCGCACAATCAAATGCCACATGCTGAATCCCACCCCTCCCGCCCGTCTGCGTCAAAAACTCCCCCATCAACGTCTCCCCCGCGACCGGCTGCATCACCTCCCAGACCATGCCCCCTTGTTCTGCGAACGCGACGTCGAGGGAGAAGGGGGAGGGTTTGCCCCGGAAGGTTTGGTGGGAGACGGTGGTGGGGGTGAAGTGGAAGATTTTGAAGGGGGGGAGGCCGAGTTGCACTAGGCCGCGTAGTGTGGAGCGGAGATTGGCGGTTACGATGCAGATTTCGACTGGCTTCCCCAAGAAGGGGCCAGCGAGGACGGGGACGGAGGCTTGAGGAACTTGGGGTTGGGTCATTGTGGAGACAGTTGTCAGGAAAGGTGCCTGCTCGATGGACAAAAGAAAGTGTATGAGTTTGCATGTATCTTGCGGTGATACTTATATCTCGCGGCGTAACATGGCGGCCAAAGCTAGCACGTAGACTGCGGTTGGTAAGCAGATAGGCTATTGCAGATTGAGATTTTCCGTGCCGCCTGTGTTCTCTCACTCCTATCACGTGTGAATCTTTGCCAATCTGAGCCTTGTTCGTTCCTGGCTTGTTCGATGGTAGAGCTTCGGGCACTCGACGATTCCAGCTCCATGTGAAAGTTGGCGGGAATCTGGATAAGGCATCTGCAATTTCTAAGGTTTGAAATTTTGGCGCCGGCCGAACTCTATTTGGACTCCACTTGCTTACCACGATGACGGTCACCAATCTTGACCAGTGCATTCCACATGACCGGCTACAAAATCACTGCAATCGCAGAACCATATCCAAGTATCATCTCCAGTGACCTGGCCGAATCGAGTAACGAACATGGATCGAACCTCGAACATGACCTATGTCGTCTTCTGCTAACTACAGTATATGCAATACAGGTGAAGGCACGCGATCGTGGAGCAGTCTTGCTGAACGGCATGGCTCAATTTGGCTGTAATTACTCAGTAGTACGAGGCATCTTGTTGTACCCTTGTTCTTGACGATGGACTGAGGTGGCCCTCGAAATGACGCGGCGGAAAGACTTTAGCCTGGGAGATACGTGCAATAACAGCATTGTAAAGGACAAGCCGCAGCTTGAAAGTGTATATATCACCGGGCTTGCCTACTCGCATTCTTTTCTCCCTACAGTTCGATTAGATCAACCACTCTCATCACATCAACAGAAGCCTTAAAACTCACCAGTACGATTGCACGCAACATTCAAGCAAGCTCAGGAACATCCTCACACAAACCACCACCGATACTTAACACCGCTATGGCAGACTCTATGACAGACGCCTACATGGCGTACCTGCAGATCGACCACGCCTCCGATCCCTACACCATTTTGGACTTATCACAAGATGATGCTCCAACTGCCCACGAAGTCAAAGCTGCCTACCGTTCTTTGGCTTTGCTCCTGCATCCCGACAAGGGACCATCAGGCGCTTTCGCCGACACACATCACCGTCTGTTCCTGAAGCTTCAACAAGCTCGAGACGACTTGCTGAGCGATAACTCCGGTGCCCGGGATGCTGCAGCAATTGTCAAGCATCTGGTCATACTTGAGGGACCCATTTCCTTGCATCAGCGCAACTTCGACTTCAAGGCCAGGCTTCGCAACCGCCGCGTTGCCGCCATCAAGGAGGAGCATGAGCTAGCTGTAGCTAGAACGGCCTGGAAGCGAAAATCCAAACCTGCGAGTGAGAAGCCCGATCGTGCTGCCGAGAAGCTCGTCGCCCAACACGGAGGCAAGATCACCATCAAACAGGCTCGCCAGGCCGCCTACAACTTCGCACGGAAGCAAGCCGAACCCAAAGCTCCTCGGCAGCCAAAGACATCCAGCAATCAAGCAACTCTCAAGGCCACGAAGCACAAGAAGGCCGACACGATCGAGCAACAACGCAACAGCATGCAAGAGACTGTCGAGCAAAAGATCAAGCAGGACCCCATCCTCGCCACTCCACGCGAAATCGCCCATCGTCGCAATAAGGAGCTCCTCAGTGGCCGCCCTAACAACACATCTCTTGCCGAGGAGCGCCGACGCGACAACACCCTCATAGCCAAAGAGTTCGAGGCCGAGAAGTGGATCCAGTCGCAGGTCGAGCCTCGACTGGCGAAAGCTGTCGCCAAAATGCAGCATCGAGGAATCTTCTTAGCTGCGGGATTGATTGACTACGAGAACATGGAGTCGAAGATCCAGCAGGAACTGCGCGATGAGGCGAAGTGGTACTTTGGTCTTGATCTGAGCGAGTTCTTGGGGATTCACTGATCTGGTCTCGGAGCACCTTCGGATTATGAGGACATCATAAACAGCAGGAAGCCTCATCGGGCGCGCCCGTGAAGAGGAAATGGAATAGGGCGCGGAATGCGCATTCATCAGATTGACAACATGGGACAGGACGGAATTTTGGTTCTAGTTGACTGGCTTTACTGAGGGCGTTCAGGAGTTTGGGCGTCGGCTAAGCACATGGCACTGTACTATTATGACCCCATCTCCCTTTCATATGCTTTCGAGTTCCCCCCATTCATTCAAACTCTGACAAACAAAGCTTCAGCATATCTTACGCCTTCTGTAAATTTCACAACGTCATTCTGTCATCTACACCTCCTATAACGGCTTCTGTGCAACCCAAATAATAGGCGGCATGATCATAGCTGAGCCATTCTCCGCATCCTTCGCAGCCGCCTCAACAGTCTTCAACAACTTAGTTCCTTGTTCATTTCCCGTCGAATACACCCGTCTAGCATATTGCTCCGATAGCATTAGAAGCCTGCAATCTCCATGTCAGCAACAAATCTCTTAAACCTCGGCATACCCAGACTTACGGATCACTATTATACCGCATCAAATGCTTGTGCTCCAAGAACCGGTCTCCCTCGTCATGTCGCTGTGCCGTCTGAAAGCCATTCTCAGTAAGCATTCCCGTAAGATGTCTCCGCCACTCGTTCTCAGGATTGCCTTGTCCTTCTTTCGTACCAGCCATCCACGCACACCAGGCGTCCATGGCGGGGACTTCGAGTTCGGCGTATGCCTTGACCACGAAGCTCTTATAGACATCCACTTCGTCCCACTGGAGATGGCCACCAGGCCCTAGGAAAGGGTCAGCATTCGTCAAAGAGACAGGAGAATTTTGGCTGACTCAGTAGTTTGAAAAGGTTCTTGATCACCGGCACAGGGTTATTGTCTTTGATCGCCACCGTGATGAGTCGCACGTGGACGAGATCGAATTTTCCTTTGAATTCCTTTGGTACGTCCTCGAAGAAGTTCCACTTGTGCAGCGTCAAGTTTTCAGGAAGCCATTCTTTTGGCGGCGCTTGTTGGAGATTGACATCGAAGGCGTGGAGGTCTGAGGGTGGTCCGAGTTGGCGTCCGACTTCTACGAGCCAGAGGGTAGTGCCACATGCTATGTCTGCGATGGAGGCTGTGGGTTCGAGAGGAGGGATGGAAGGGTGGATGTTGAATCCGAGCGCTTCTCGCCAGATGTATTGCTGGAGAGCTAGACTGTTGCGTCGACCTATCAGTCTTTCCTGCTTCTTTAGGGAGCAGTTTGCAAAGCCTACCGAACCGTGCCCTGGAAATCCGAAGCCAGGATATAGTAGTCACTCTTCGAATAATCTTTGTTCAGAACGGCCTGTTCATCCTGTCTAGTCGCACTCATGATCGCAGATGCTATTTCGAAGCGTCGTGTCAAGGGGAAGAGAGAAGCTGATCTGCAGACGATGTCAAAGATCTTATCGATGAAACAAACTCGCGAAATGATCCAAGTCTACGGGAATTGCAGTTGCGTCTTACACACACAGGGTCCTTTTCAGGCCCGTCTCTGCGCAGCTATAGCCTAATGAGGTAGAACATGCGGAATCGTTCAGAAGGAGGATCGTCGTAGAGCTACTCTTACTAATGACAAAATTCGGTGGTCATGCTGGAGCTTCATTGTCAGGATTTGTTCGAGACTCTTCATTGAAATGTAGAAATCGTAGCCCTAACATAAGTTTTCCTAAATCCTTCTGTCGTTTCTATATATACTAAGCCTGTTGGTACGGTCCGAGACCAGTTCATTCCTTCTGACCACGCATAGTTTCGTGTCAACATTTGACGGGCACATCAAGTGCCATTTGACTTTATATTCCTCGGGTCTTCCTCATGTTTAAGCAGCAAGCTACCGACTCAGAAGCTTAAGTCTGACCCAAGCTTACGGGCTGTTTGATTCGCACCGTCAGGCTCCACCAGAAACCCCGAAACCATACACAGCCTTACGTACCCAGATACCCGGTGGGTGATTAGTATTCTTTTGCAATCTGAGTGCGCTGGTGGCGGGAAACACCCGTTAGCCTGCCAAAATACCTCTCCAGTCCCCTTTTCGGCAAGGCTTTGTGTTTGTGCAGGCCTTGGTAAAGTCTCTTGGCCCTCGCGGCATCACATTGATCCAAAGTGCGGAAACTACAGATCGATGGAAATTTTCCGCAATATGTCACCGCCAGTACTCTGTCTGATACGTGTACTCTGTGGAATTTAGGTCACATGTCCTGCTAAGCCCTGCAATGCCTGTCTTGTGTCGGCCTTCCCGTCGGCATGCACCACTCACAACCAGCGCGTCTATTTGAGATCTATTCGATGCTAGCAGCTACTTCTACGATCTCAACATAAGTTAGCAAGCTGCGTTTACGAATTTTACAACATTTCAGAAACGCCTTTTACCCGACAACTACAGCCTTGGATATATAGGCTTTCCACCAGCTCTAGGAAAGAAGCCTCTGTCGTCCAGTCACTTCAACATTGGAAATTGATTGAGAATAAATTGAACACACACTCGCTCGTTCGTCCGCTATCGCTACACTGACCGATCTCGCGATAGCCGCTCTGCACAGCCTCAAGTGACAATAGGATTTCACCTTCGTTGTCATGGATGTTATTGACCCCTTATCTGCTGAGTCTGATCAGCAATACTGCAGCGTTTGTAGTCGTTTGTGATTCGACGGCGTGAACGATGCAAAAACAAAACGGTATGTATCCTTGAAACCATCGTGGATGTGAAATATATACTCGATTCTCCAGAGAATGGACATAGTTACCCTGTTCGGAAGACAACAACGCTGGCGGCTTAGCACTGGCAAAACATGATTTCCCAAGTTGGAGTCTTCGCTAGTGTTGAAAAAAACCTTATCCTCACCATCAAACCCATCGGTTATTGCACCTCATCTAGAGAGAACATATGAGAGTTCGATCATCGTGGGGGATAGTACAGCTCGCAATGAAACGCTTCACGCTACACAGGCCGCAAGAGGAATCTGAGGCCGAGAAGGTGACACTGAGAACGGACTTCAATTCTCATGCAGAATTTCTGTCGATGCTACGAGGCTCTGAAAGTGACCACTCTACGCAGTCTACCTGAGCCGTAGGAGACATTGGGATCAATGCTAATGCACGTTAGTGATGATTCCATGCTAAGCCCTAGATTGATTTGTACTTCATGATGCAACATCTAAATATAACCTCGTCATACGTCGAGGCCAACTCAAAATAATTTTTCTTCTCGCACTGGTAGATGTCGACTTCCATGCTATACGACATAAGCAGTGATTGCACATCACTCCCTGCGTCAGTCTACACTAAGTGACACAACATCACTTTTGACGGCGTGGGCAGTAGTTCAATATCCTATTATGTATCTGTTAGTATTGCTTACTCGGCACTGTTTCCAACTTCCCATGCTAAGGCCAGGACCGCGATCTCCATTACACAAATCATTTTGTGAAAGGGTCGACGACACCGAGACAATCTACAATATGGCATCAAGTAGATACAGAGAGCGCTAATGAAGGAGCTGAACTTCTGATGCACAATCTTCATTAGTTTGCACAGTCTGATACATTTTAAAAGTCTGTGGGCGTCAACTAACGCGCTCATAGTGCGCTTGTCACGCCATGTAATCGTTCTGTCGGTGACCGGTTATGAAGCTTCACAGCCTTACGGGCTTAGATACCATTTCCGTACAGTGGTTCTAGGAGAGTGATGATAGATGTAGAGTGTACTCCGGTGCACAAGAGAATTGGCAGGATCGAAACAATAGAGGGTTCGCTGGATCACAGCATTAACTTCATCTGTCTGCAAGCACGCGAATGGCCTGGTCTTACTCGCATCATGGCATACGAGCTTAGCAATCACCTTGGGTAGAGGGAAGACTCTTCGACGGACTGGTTGCAAAAAAAAGTATACATAAAGCAGTTCTTCGCGCCTGGTAGTCTTTACGCAGCAAGCCAGCATATCTCAAGCGAATCATACCAGTCAACCTCATACTTGATAAGATCACTCAACAGAATGGCCATCAACACCCTTCTCCTTGGAGTCCTCTCCCTCGCCTTGAGCGTGACCGCTACGGTGACAGAGGACCTGGATGCGATAGCCGACAAGCTGAACACTATCGACTTCCACATCAGCGAGTACAACAACGAGACGCAAAAGTTGGACCTGTCAGGCTTCCACGACCTCTTCGCAGCCTACGATGCGGTAAAGATACAACCGTTTACGAAAATTGAAGAAGAAGACATCGTGAACTACGTCACGGTGCTAGCGTATGACTATCAGCTCTTCTCCGAGCTCATCTCGAACAAAGTGAGGCCGCCTAGATCGATGCAAAGATAGGTCGCTGACACAGGCAACTCCTTTATTAGGCCGACCTTATCAAGAAGGGTGGTTTTGGCAACGCCCTCTCTAGCGATCTCCACGTTCTCAAGTTCAAGAGTCTAGACTTGCTGTACGCCTATGAGGCAGAAACAAAAGATGACAACCCTAACGCATCAAACGAACTGGATTCGCTGTCAGGGCAGATTGATTCCTACATCGAGACAGCGATTAGTTCGGTCTGATTGAGGTATCGCAAAGCCTTGGGTGTGCTCGATGGGATCGAATGACAGGGAGGCGAGGCGCGGAGCAGACAGGACAAGGACCAGCGGTTTTGTAGACAGTTTTTAAAGACATCCATGCGTTAGAAATCAAACTGAGCCGAGATTGAAAAGTAGAAAATGATACATGTCATTGGTCCGATTGTTGAGTTCAACTGCGGCAGGTTTGTACCTCACAGATATACTAGTAAAGCCTCGCTGGCATTAACCGTGAATGAAGCCTTCCCATCAGACACAGTCGTAGTCTCTTGTAGCGGCGTGCCCTGAATGGCACAGGTTCCGTTTTGAAAAGTCTGGCCGCCAAATGTTGGATTCTGTCCCTGGTCTTGCCTCGAGGTGGAGAATGGCGCTGTCAATCTGACCGCGTGTACGCTGGAACAGCCGACAAGTCCCGTCAAGTTGAAGATCTGCGCAGAGCGTGTTCCTGTGGCGTAGTAGTCGGAATTATACAAAAGCACCTTGGTGATTTGGCCGTTGGAGTAGATCGCCCAGCCCCCGTACGTGCTGTTAAAGTCATCAAGTGGAGCAATCTGGTCTGCGCCAGCGAGAGCAAGAGTGGCAAAGTAGGCTCCGTAGTAGGGTGCTCCCATTGAATAGCGGCCCCACCAACAATATGGACCTGATAAGATTAGCACAGTCGATCGCAGGGGTTTGAAGAGTACATGGCTTACAGTTGCCGATGGTGCCTTGATGAAAATAGAGCGATTCTGTACCCAGATGTAGCAGCTGTAAAGAATAGTCCATGACCCACAGGCCAGATCCAAACATTGGGCTGATTCCGCCTCCACCTTGTGTAGCTCCAGGACGGTCAGTGTGATAATGATTGGTCTTGACGTTGTTATTACTCACCGGAATTCGTCTCACCCATGATATACGCTTTCCCTTTCGAGTTCGCAGCAGCAATCTCAGCCTTGAACGGAGCAATTTGCTGTGAAATGGCGCTATGGTTCATCAGTTGCGGGAGGTTTGCCGTCGATCGGCTTTGTGGGTAGTTATGGGAGCAGTAGTCCTTAACGAACTGTTTCGAATTGCCCTCGACAGCAGTGAGCCCCTGAATACTAAACCCGCTCGTGCTGAAGTACACTCCAGCAGAGACGAGGTTCGTTCGGGATAGATTGCCGCCAACTGCAGCTTGCCAGGAAGCCTGTGAGGCAAAGTCGTCCGAAGCGGTCCAAGAGCCACCATTGGTGTTGATAGGCGACGAGCTGGAGTAGACTTGCCTCTCGGTCAGCTTCATACGAGGACTTGGAAGGGATCGAGCTCACAGTTAGGTTCATTGCCAAGCTCTATGGCGTCCAAATTTGCGATCTCTGCCACAGCCTTTTTGGCGGCTGAGATTGTGTTGCTGAGATTGTTAAGCTGCCGGTTGAGCCCTTTGACTTTTAAGCTGAACAAATCGATTGTCTGATGATGAAAATATTACCTAGAATCACACTGCCGTTGTATGTTCCAGCCAGGGACAGGAAAGAGGGGCCGTAAGTCAATGATGCAGGAGCGTCGGAAGGACTTGCGATTGTGTACATGACCTCACTCGGTGAAGAAGCATTGTACGTTGCGCGATCTCTGTTCAACGTCAGGCCCAAAGGAAGCTCAGCGATTATGTACGACTGACTGAGTCGTGCCACCGATTCTGAGCGGCGGCCATGTGCCTGTGAGAGCTTGAAAGTTTTGGAGACACTGCTCAGTGGAGGCAAGGTCTGCGTATCCCGGCCATGCGAAAAACTCGATGCTGACTTCAAGTTAGACTTGGACATGGCAGGTACTATCCAGACTCACGAGACACCAATAGGGGCCGGCAGAAGTTGCTTGCTTGCGTTGACTGGAGGTGTCGCCGGGACAGCGAAGGTGACGGCGGCTGCTGTGTACACAAGAAGTGCCTTAACGAGACCAGTGAGTAGTACCGATCTGACCGACATGACTGCCTGAGGCGATGACCCAAGAACGAGATGGGTGAGAGGTGTTTCAAACTTGACTCGCGGCTGCAAGGCTGCAACGGTGATATTTGACCTTATTGCAAAAGATGATCTCTGAGACCAAGGCCATTTCTGGGAAGCATTGGCCCGAAGAGAGACTCTCATCCAAGCTCCTCGGCGACGAAGTCGCGTCCATGTTCGGGGTGAGCTTACGACTCCAGGATCTTTTCATCACCCGGAGTGGAGAAAGACTAAGGGGACGAACGATCTGGGGCTCCACGAGTTTCGGTCTGGGGTGACAACGGACAACCTGGTTCGTGGAGAAATAAGAGCCCACAAGCGTGGAGTTTGTAAACCTTGTTCGGAAGCTTATGGGGCTTTCACTGACGACAGCCTTTCGGTTCGGCCTGTGATGCCCCGACGTCTCTCGTCGATACGTACGTCGGCTTTTGCTTTCAGCTACTAGCCAGCGCGGTGTTCCAGCTTGCATCAACATTGATCGTGCAGAAGACGAATAGCACCTGGCAAGGTGAAAGGATCTGCCATTGTACCTTCACCATGAATTCGAGCCAACAGAAAGTGAGTCTCGCTTGTGCCCTTCAGGAGGATGCACTGACAAGTACGCAGGTAATTGCACAGCTCAACTCGAACTGGATCTGGGTGCCAGATTGGGTTGATTCGTGTACGGAGAACACTGCTGGTAGGATCGTAGCGTTCATTCGCCATATTCAGCTTCCTTCGATTCCCAAGACAGGGGTGCTTCACATCTCGGCCGATACCCGATATAAGTTGTTCATCAACAACCAGCGCGTGTCCATTGGACCCAGTCGTGGCAGTCCATACCTCTGGTATTACGACCGCCTCGATATCGCCGGTCACCTACGCGAAGGCCGCAATGAAATCCGTGTCGAGGTCCTACGGTACTTTGCGGCCAACAGAGCAGCAATGCCGTTTGGTCGGACAAATTTCCCTGGGTTGACTATTTACGGAGCCATTGACGCTGGTGGTCAGGAGTTGAAGATAACGTCAGGGGACGTGAGGGAATGGCGTGCTCAAGTACACGATGAGATCGCGTTCCCTACAGGGATCATTGACGATGGTTTTCTTCACGTAAGAGGGTGGCCAAACTTTAGCTACAGCGTGGTGGACTGACAGTGTGCACAGATCTACGAAAGAGTCTCAGTCCAGCCATCGAAGGGCGCAGTCACTCCAGTGGCCTATTCGTTCAAGACGCTCAATGGGGATCTACTCCCGTGGAGGTTACAGCCACGCGTTATACCAATGCCAGAGGAGTCACCAGCTACATTCGGCTCCATTCGCCGATGCGAAAGTCATCAGCCGATCGATGGCTGGTTGCAGCACTTCTTGAACGGGAATGCTCTACAATTGGACGCCGGCTCCACACATTCAATAGACCTACAAGCAGATGTTCACTCGACAGCGTTCGTGCGATGGCAATTTCGATCTACGGCTGAAAGTAGTCTACACATCAAGATAATTTACTCTGAGGGATTCGAGCTGGAGCCTAGATCATATCCTTTCTTTCGAAGCAAGGGAGATCGCCTCCAGAGCGAGAACGGTCACATTCTTGGACCATTCGATGAAGTGGACCTAATTGTCAAGCCTGGTCAAGATGTCAATTACCAACCTTTCTGGTTCCGCACTTTTCGCATTATCAGGATTGAGATTGCGGTTGGCCCAGCGCCAGTCGAGCTCGTGTCTTTTACCGCGACGCAGACCAACTATTCCCTCCAAGTGAAGGCAACTTGGGAGCAGCCTCACGCCCCTGAGACCAGTCAGATGTGGGATGTCTCAATTCGAACATTGCAAAATTGCATGTTCGATGGCTACTCAGACTGCCCCTTTTACGAACAGCTTCAATACAGTATGGATAGCCGAGCAGTCGGCTTGTTCCATTACCTGCTCTCTGGTGACGATCGACTCATGCGGCAAGCAATCACTCATTTCGCATCTTCGACAACAGTTGAAGGCTTGCCACAGTCTCGCTTCCCATCGCACGTCAACCAACTAATCGCTGCATTCCCTCTCTACTGGATTTTGGAGATCTGTGATCACCATCTGTACTTCGGAGACATTGCATTCACACGCTCTATGATGCCACGCATTGACGGCGTGCTCGAATTTTTCAGGAGATACACCGACGAGCGCGGCCTCGTCAGCGGACTGCCCGACGACCTCTGGCAATTTGTCGACTGGGTCACGACATGGCATGCCACTGACGAGCACCCGGACAAGGGCGTTCCAACATCTGGGCGCAAGACAAACTGCCACACATATTTCAGCATGGTGCTGGCATATGTTCTTCGCGAAGCGGCCTCACTGGCTGTACAAATCGGGAGGCCTGGCTTTGCGGAGGAGTATAATGGTCGTGCGCAGTCGCTGTGCAAGGCTGTGCGGAAGCACTGCTATGACGGGTCTTACTTCACTGATTCGACTGCCGACGTTGCTGACGATCTGTCCTACTCTCAACACTGCCAGGTCTGGGCCATTCTCTCCGGCGCAGCGAGCAGAGAAGACTACTCGCGGCTGACCAAAGACGCATTCTCCGGGAACTCGCCAATCAACTTCTCGAAATGCTCGTACATGATGAGATTCTACGCCCTTCGTGCCTTTGCTATGGCGGGAGATCACGTCTACGAGCAACAATGGAAAACTACTTGGGATCCCTGGAAAAAGATGCTCCAAAACAACTTGACTACATGGGAGGAAGACGATGTCAGACAGCGATCTGATTGCCATGCCTGGGGTAGTCTGCCGATCTACGAGTTTTGTACTGAGCTGGCAGGCGTAAAAGTACTCGCCCCAGGGGCAACGAAGATCTTGTTCAAGCCAAGGCTTCGGCTGGCTCCTGAAATTCGTGCTCGCATATGCCTAGGAAAAGACAATCTTGCGACGGTGCAGTGGAAGCAGAGTCCAGATGGCCAGTCTATGGAAGTTGGATTGAAGCTGCAGAAGGCTATAGAAATAGACAGCCAATTGCCTGGCGGAGGGATTGTTGAGTATGGCACGACTGACAACCTGTCTTTGTGGTGGAAGATTGATAAACCCGTGGAACAGTCTTGAACCCGTGTTCCCATTAACATTGGTCAAGATGGAAATATTTGATGTTGCTCAAAATGCCATTTCATCCGGAAGAGATAGTGGCCGTCATTACAAGGCTGCAAAGGCGATCATGTTCTTGTTCGAGGCTGTTCCATGACCACGAAACCCCTCGCTGATGGAAAATTCCCTTAGCAGTCGCCGAGAAGCACGCTATTACAGGAAGTACAATTTGGTTCAGAGGCCGAAAGGAGCGCCTTAAAGTTGACTTATTGATTCCTTCAGCTGATACTCGGTCCAAGGTATCCCGAAGTCCCAAGTCACTCTCCCATCACAAGCTTCGCCAGGGACGCGTAGGCCGTCTAGCGCAACGCCACGTGCCTACCCCATGGCACATCCGGGGCACATTCTGCTTGCTCTCCAGTCTTCACGCTGTCCCCTACGACATACAAAGAGCCACCACTAACTTGCTTTCCACGCTCCGGAACAAGGCCTCCAAGTTCCACCGTGAGCCATTCGACAGTCGCAGCAGCGTTGGACTCCTCCGTCCTACCCCCAAACCTTCTCTCAACCATGGCTGCCCCAAGCAATCCCAACAACGACGAGAAGCCGCCTCCCATGGAAGTAGACACGCACAAAATCGACACAACCTACATCTCCGAACTCCCCAACTCGACAAACCACACAGAAGCAGTCCTCCGCTCCAAAGCCGACGACCTCACAGTCTGGCAATCCATCAAATCCTACAAGCTTGTCTCGGCGGTAGCCATGGCCGCAGCCTTCTGCGCCTCCCTTGACGGATACCAGATCACACTCAACGGCGGCATCGTGTCGAACAAAGGGTTCATTCGACAATTCGGCGGAGCTGGTGTCAAGGTCTTGCCGAGCAAGTACATCTCTGCTTGGGGAGGGGTGCAGAGTGCTGGGCAGACGGTTGGGCAGATTGTAAGTTTGAGTCTGAGGAGAAGTGTTAGGATGTAGCTGATCCAGTTGGGAAGGGCTTGCAATTCGTTACGGATTCGTTGGGGAGGAAGTATGCGATGTATACGCTTTGGATCATCTTGACTGGAGTGAGTCTGCTACGCCAAATCTGAGTACGAACGGGACTGCACTGACATAACAACAGAGCATCTTCGCAGAAACCTTCGCCACGCACTGGTCGCACTGGCTAGTTGCCAAGCTCTTCTCCGGCATTGGTGTTGGAATGCTGCAGGCGACCATGCCAGTATATCTCTCTGAGTTGGCGCCAACACAGCTTCGAGGGTTTTTGATCAACGCCTACACCTTGTGAGTGACATGAAGTTCGATTTGGCGGCGTGTGCTGACCAGAAAACCAGCTGGTTCGTGCTTGGACAGTTGTTCGGCTCTATCGCTTTGAATGAACTCAACCAGATTAATCCCTACGATTTCCGTACTGCGATCTACAGTCAAGTGGGTGGTATCTCGCAGCTGGCATTGAGATAGATGCTGATTGTGACTTGTAGTGGGCAATGATCGGGGTGATGATAATTATCTTCGTCCTCTTACCAGAATCGCCGTGGTGGCTATGCAGCAAATCCAAGACGGAGCAAGCTGCAAAAGTCCTCAACAGATACAACGGCCATGTCGAGAGCTTCAACGTGCATGAAACCATCGTACGTCAAGCCCCTACCACAGACGTCTGACATTCTGACAAAATCCACAGGAAGTCATGGTCGCCACGATCGACGAAGAGCGCAGCCTCGCCCACCTCCAACAACAAGAAGGCATCCTCTCCGTCTTCCAAGGCCGGAACTTCATCCGTTTCATCATCGCTTCTTGGCCCAAAATCACGCAGCAGCTCGTCGGTCTCTCCGTCTTCAACACTTACTCGACATACTTCTTCCAGAATTCCGGCTTCAAGGACCCCTTCCTGGTCACGGTCATCCTGGGCTGCGTACAGCTGTTGTCTATGTTGATCACCGCGACTACGACGGACGCGTTCGGTAGAAGGCCGTTGACTGTGTATCCATACGGCATCACGTCGCTTTCGTTGTTGGCGCTGGGCGTCGTGGGTTGCTTTGACTACAGCAAGCCTGATCTCAGCTCGTTGCTCGTAAGTTGCCATCCACCTTCCAATCTACATGTGGTTCTTGTTGACAGAACATCTCAGATCTTCTTCACCTGCCTCGCTACGTTCACAACCACTGGAGCGTCCGCCATCGGCTACGCATATGCTGCTGAGGTGCCTTCCCAGCGCTTGCGCGCGCGGACTGCCGGTTGGGCTTTGGCTCTCTCCAACATGGTGGCCATTATCTTCTCCTTTTGCACACCACTCATGATCAATGGGACTGACGCCAAGTCGGGCTGGGGAGTCAAGACTGGCATTTTGTAAGGCAGCAGGATTCCATTTCCTGACTTGTATGCTGACTGCTGGTAGCTTCGCTGGAACGGGCGCCGTGGCCGTCGTGATTGCTTGGTTCATCATGCCTGAGGTGGCGAGACGGACGCCTGCTGAGATTGACGAGATGTGAGTTCTCTTCACGAAGCACTTCGTTGAGGCATAGGATGCTGACAAGATCCCTTCGCAGGTTCGAAAACAAAGTAAACTTACGGAAGTTCAACAAGTATGTCACAGATGTTCAGGTGCATGCGGAAGAGGTCCATCGTGAGGAGGAGAAGCTGGTAGCGTAGAAAATGTCCAGAAGCAAGATACTGCCAACCGAGCTTGATCCCTCAACCCAACCACACGTTCCCTTCTGCCTACGCTCACAAAATCCCCAACCCGTCCGGAAACTCCCAAACCCCCTTCTCATCCGCCCACTCCCTCACCCCCTCCCAATCCCTACACATATGCTCCGCACCCCACGGCGGCTCCACCTTCCTATCCGGAAACCTCCAACTCGCATTCCCCTCCACCGTAACATCTCCCGCACACAGAATCCCCTGCCGCAAATAATCAAAACAATGCGCGATATGCTCCGCCATATGCGTTTCATCCGCTCCATTCCAGAGTTTGCCGTACGAGTGCATTATGGTGCTGAGGCAGTGGAGTTGGTGTGGGGCGGAGAGCATGTAGGCTTCTTGGGGACTGCCGGTGTTTAAGGGGTCGAGGGTGTAGGGCGGGTCGTGGGTTGGGTGGGAGGATTGTGGGAGTGTAATTAGACCGCGCGATGAAGGGGAGAGGGGGATCCAGTTTGCGAGGATGGATTCAAGGAGGGGAAGGGAGGACCACATGGAGCCGGTGGCGAAGGAGGCGTTGGGGAGGAAGAGGGTTGGTTTTAGGGTGTGGGGTCATTCTGCGAAGCCAGAGGCGTCAATTATGTAGAATAACGAGAAAGAGGGAAGGGAGTCTCTTACGATCGACTCGAGCGCCAGGCTCTGGATAGACTTTACACTCTTGTAAGGTATTCTGTTTCCAAACTTGAGATCCAAGAACAGCGACGAGAAGTAACAGGAGTACGTTCCAGAACAATACGAGCCATTTCAACCACACAGTCAAGCCTTGGTTTCGAGATAGCGGCGCCCTCCAGGAAGTCCGGATGTCTTCTATCGGCGAATCGTCTTCCGCATCCTCAACATCTTTCTCGTCGACCCGAGAGTAGGAACTCATCCGTAGCATGGTGAAGCTCGAGGTACCACTGCTACTCGAACCCCTAAACAACCGGGCACCCAGAGAAGGTCTTTCCGAACGCGTAGAAGACGTAGAAGTAAGTAAGTAGCTCTGGAGCTACGAGCCCTAAGGGACGCAAGGTATACTCAAGCTCAAGAAACGCTACGACAGATCAGGGCAATGCCGAAGGGGACCAGAAACCACTCTACCTATAAGACAGGCAGAAAAAGACCCTCGAGCTTGAAGCAAAGCAGGTCTGGTGTTTTAGACCTCCAAGCATCAGGGAGGGGTTGGTAGTCAAGCCATGCGCGGTTGTCGACCAAAACGTCCAGAGATCGTTGCTTTTGGCAAGCCATTATCGGCGATTGAACCTTGGCCTCGAGCGGGGACTTGCCAGACCGTGAACATTGCGGACCATCATGTAGGACAATTCTGCTGCGCTCAGAGGGTTATTAACATCAACAGGCTATAGTTTCGTCAAGCTGAAGGAGATGTCGTCGGAGTGTCCGAGCTGCGAGTGGGAAACGAGGCGAGGGTGGAGTTGGAATTGAGTTTCAATGGCGTGGAACTTTCTCTTTGCTTCCTGCCGGGGTAGGCGAGGCTGTGGTCCTCAATGCACCTGAAGGGCCTTTCGATACGAAGGACTGCCCTTGGCCTTATCCATCCCTCCTACATAACCACACACCCAACCCCATACATCGCCCTCTCCACATCCCCCTTAACAAGATACCAATCCGCCCTCCTCTCCGCAAACTCATAAACCTCCTCGGCGGGAAAAATCCCATGATACCGCTGCCCATCCGCAATAATCGTCGCCAGCTCCTTCGCCTGCAAACTGGTACTACTCGCCTTTCCCGTCAACAGACTCCCCCTCTTGCCCGTCTTCGCATTCGACGCGAACACGCTCGTGGGCGGATCAATGTACACGAGGTAGATCTGCGACATCTCGCGGAGGGCCTCGAAGTACGGCATGAGGGGTTTTTGTTTGAGGGTGCTGATGAAGGCGTGGTAGTGGTTGATGTCGGAGATGAGTTTGATGGCGCCGTCGACGGAGATGCGTTGGCGTTTGAAGTGCTTGCACAAGGCGCCGAAGAGGCGGAGCCCCACTTCTTGGTTGAAGACGTCGAGCATGTTCTTGTCGGTGCTGCCGACGAGCATGCCCGTGTGGCCGGAGACCATGTCGACGACTTGTTTGGCTGTTGGGGAGGGACCGATGTCGACGATGCCTTGGGGATCGGGGTTGAAGTCGGTGGGGGTTTGGGATGTGGCGCATATGTATTCGACTTCGTCGATGAGGACGTCGATGCCTTTGTTGAGACCAGCCGCGACACGTTCATCCAGCATCTGTTCGAATCTCTTCTTCTCTTTCACACCAGCAGCTAGAAAGTCGTCGGACTCAAGAAGCTTGGTGTTGACGAGTTCCTGATTGTAGAAGACGTCAATCATCTGCTGGATCAGATCTCCAACATTGACCAACTCCAAGAACGTAACCAATGGCTCGACTCCAATATGCGTACTCGGATCAGTCGTAGACTCGGACTTGAACTTGCGTACCTCCCGAGGATTGTAGTCGCCCAGATGATTCACCGCCTTGTCGAAGCCGCTCTTGATATGGCGATTCCCAAGGATGTCGAGTAACGTCACGAAAATACGCTCGCATTGCTTCTTAGCTTCCTCGCCATCGTTTCCACCCATCTGTACCATCATGGCGGTCCGCTCGATGGAAGCCTTCGCAAGATGCGACAAGTTCAGCGCGACCTCGATGCTGAAGAGAGACTTGATGCCTTCAAGACGGGAATTCATAATTGCCGTCTTTGCGGCAAGCTCGGTCGTAGGAGGATCTTGCGAAGGCGTAGCTGACCGTGGAGGTGGTGTCGAGCTTGTCAACGTAGGTGTTCTCGGCCGTGGTCCCGGATTATACGAGGTGTCTATTGCGTCGAGATTCGCAGACGAGCGAGCTGCCACATTAGCAGGTTTCGCCGTTCCAAAAGGCGATGACATGGGGAACGCATTGACCGGCATCATTACCACCTTCTTGAAAGAGGACAAAAAATCCCTCTTGGCCGCCTGTCGGTTGACATTCGACATGAAGAACGATTCCGTTGATGCTTCCTGCTCTGACAGCTGCTTCTCCCATACATCGACCTCATAGCTAGCCTTGGTCGTGAAGTTTTGAAACTCTTCGGCAAGGTAGAGATCGACGTGCTTTTCGAAACACTGGACAATCGTCTGCTTCGCCTTTTCGACAAAATCGGGAGGCGACGCTTTTGTCGGTTTGAGGGAAGCCACTAATCGTAGGGCCTGTCCAAACGTGCCAGCAACTGCTTTGACATACGTCTCTATGCCTCGCGCATGTGCTTCATCAAAAAGTGCAGTGAGGTAGTCGGCCACGATAGTCTCGCATAGCCGTATCCAAAACGGAGTGAGAACATCTACTGAAGGCGGAAAGACTCTGTCGATGATATCGGCCTGTTGTACCATTATCGATGCTAGTTGTTCGAAGAATCGTTGTGATGGGTTGAGATCGACGTGACCAGGTGCCACATCTTCCAGACAGTCCAAAGGGTTTCCAATGCGTTGGGTCCTGGCCATCGCCGAATGATTCGACATGAAGGAGTCAATTACTGCATTGCCTCCGTTGAGAGTGACCAGCACATGTGCGTATCGACGCATCCGGCCGGGCACGTCGTCGGCAGCGTAGCCCTGCTCGAATTCTCGTAGTACTGCGTTTTCGAATACTCCAATCATAGAGTCCAGTTTCTCCTCTCGTTGCTCCCAGCCATTTGCAAGATCGCACTGCGCGAATCGCTTGAGGTTAGACAGAATCTGCGCCTGCTGTTCAGGGTCACGATATGTCCTGAAGATCAGAGCGTCGGAATGACCCTTGGTGCGAGCCAAGTCGAGATAAATCGGGGCCAAAGAGCCGTAGACCTTGCCAAACTCCTGTCTCGCATGCCCCCGTATCGACCGTACTCTCTTGAAGACATCTAGAGCCGCAGCAGTATTCAAAGAGCCCTGCGAAGTCCTCGTCGGTGAGCCCGGCGATCCAGAAATCGACAAATCCTCAAACCCATCTGACAGCGTCCCCTTCCTCTTATGCTGCGGCGTCTGAGGCTGCTCCAAACTCTTTCTATATCTCTGCTCCTCCACACCCGCATCGAACAGTGTCACGCTCCCAGCATGTCTCCTCCCACCGGCAACCCCATTCGTCGTCCCAATCTTCTTCCCACTCTCATCGCTTTGCTTCGCCAACTGCGCCTCCGTCTTCCTCTTGATCGCTTCCTCCACCCTCTGCCTCGCCTCCCCTTCATTCCAAGCCCCCATCTGCCTTAGCTTCTGTATCCACCGCGTATCATCATACACCATCTCCTGCAATCTACGACTCACCCTCGAGAAACGCATCAAGTCAGACACCGGCAGGTAATCCAAGATCGTTGCGATGAGTTCGGCGGGGAGGTACGGTTTGGACTCCACCATTGCGGTAGCGCGGAGGGACGCGAAGACATTCTCGTTGCTGCGTGCGGGAGCGCTGCCATTGTTGAGTTGGACTTTCTTGAGGTGCTCAAGGTGGGATGCGTTGCGGACGTGGCGCGAGTTGCTGGCGCTGTGGCCCAACGAGGGCGTGGATCGGCCGCTCATCGTGACGGGGGAGCATGTTCAGTCATTGATGTTGACTGACCAGTGTGTGGCTAGGCATATACTTGTGTCCAAGACAGGGCTGACGTTGCTTCGCTTCCTTCACAGGCATGCGAGGGGAACGAGACATGTGGCTTGTCTCAGAAGGCAGGTGGTCTGAGATTGCCTTCAAGAATGAGCCCCCGCGTTCTCGTATCAACATTTAGCCGGGAGGTTTGAAAGGGGTTCAACTTCGTCAACAACATAGAATGTGGATATAAAAAAAAACCGAATTCTGCAGGTCGACTTTGCAGGACTGTCGAACGACAAGATCGAGCAGAATCATCTTGCAATCCGAGACTGCAGTCGAACCGACGGCGCCTCATCTACGCCTAACTTTGACCGTATTTCTACGGCGAAGTGATCTAGCAGAGGATCACTTGGGTCACCATCCCAACGCGGCTCAGAAGGTGATATTGCCGCTGTCTCCTCATTCGCCAACTGCCGCCCGTTGTCCATCCCCACCACCAAAGCCCCGATATCCATGAAGTTGAACGCTGGCGTATTTGCATACCCGCGAGTGTGAACGGCCATTCCACACACGCCCACCAAGACAAGCACATTGGTGACGAAAAGCGCTATGATGAACTGCGTCTCGCCAACACGCACCCGCGGGACCTCACCACTCACCGCGCCGGACCAAGTGCTGCTGTCGTTGACGAACGCGAACCCGGCAAGCGCCTCAAGAATGTCGTCGAGGGCAGCGACGAGGGAGTCCTCGATGGCAGGGAGAACGGCGTCGTTGTTAGGTTGTGAAGCGTTGAAGTCCGGTTGATTGAGTTTCGTCTGAGCGTTGTTGATGAAGTTCTCACCGATGGAGGACACGTACAGCGTTGTTTCGATCAACGCCAGCGACGAAAGTGCGCGTAGGGTCCATTCGCGGAGGTATCCGGCCGGGTTGGGGTCTTCTGGAGCGAAAAAGCTCTCGTTCGGTAGGACTTGAGTGACATGGATCGTCCTGTTGGCTATGGAGACTGCCACGTCGAAGATGGCCGGTTCGAAGAAAAGCTCGCATTGTGTAGTGTTGAGGAATGCGTAATCGCTGCCAGCCGCCATGGATATATAGAATGGCCCGGTTCCGTTGGTGAATCCACAACAACTACCTGCGCTCCAGCCGACAATGTCGACGGGCTCTGACTCGAACCCGGCATGAGCAGCGGCGCCTGGTGGTGGCTGATCCCATCGGTCGTTGGGTCGTCGTCCTTGTTGCCAGAACCAGTCTGGAATGCCCGGAATCCCAAAGGTGACGTTTTCCGATAAGTTGAAGTCGGCTGATGCGTTGTATATGCACTTGGCTGATGTGAGATATCCCATCTCGGTGTAGTTGTAACTTATCGTTGCCCCAGCCGTGCCCGGAGGTGCCTGCAGGCCAACGGAGGCTCCCACGCCGTACGAACGGTCCAAGTATTGGTAGCCCGAATTGTCCAGCTTCGAGTGGTTGCGTGGTACCCCAGGAGCTGTGCTAGCGGTACCTATTGATTGTAAAATAGAACCAGCCTGCCTTCGTGCCGGACAATTCGAAAAGCTGCCGTTGGACTTCGAAATTTGTACGCAGCCTTGATTGATGGCTCCTTTGAGGTCGTAGTCGCCGAGGAAAGGATAAGAGCCCTCGCCAAATTGTGGAATTCGCACATAGGCATTCTCAAGTCCTGTAATGACAACTTGTGGTGTGATGGCACCGGTCCAGAGCCAAGCAGGGAGGAGATATATCGCGCTGAGGAGGATGGGGATCGAGAGGAACCGGAGGGAGAGATAGGTATTGATCGATCTCGTGGACACGGCGCTGCAGAGGCGCAGTTGATCAATCGACAGGGCACGGTCGGTAAGTGAGGAGCGCAGCAATAGATCGCAGGTGCTCCCGAGAGACCAAGTCCAGAAAAATGCGAAAATGGACGAAAGGATTGTGACCACTACCTGAACAGATGCTCGGCTCTGCGTGCTGAATTTGTACAGGCTGGACTCGCTGGAGAAGGTGGTATGTGACCAGTCTAGTGCCGCTGGTACGCAGCTCAGGGCGAAGGATAGGACAATGGCGAAAATTGGAATTCGTCGTTCCCAAACACTAGCTTGTTTTCGCCGTAGTCGTTTCGAAGGGATGTCTGGAGAGTAGCTCTTGCCGATGATGGACTCTTGCATCCTGACCAACTGAGTAGATTCGTCCTCCATGTTGGCACCATTAGCAAAGACGAGAGTTGGACTTAGCTTGAGATATATTGACCGGCAACACTTGGGGGCGCTTCTTTAGCTCTTCCCTTCCACAACGGGAAGTGTGAGCGTTTGCCATCTTGGGCGAGGATTGACCTCGATCACGGCCAGTTGGCCTGTTCGCGCATGGTCTCCATCTGAGGCAAGTTGGGGGCCGAGAGCTACTTTAGGAGCCGCATGCCCACTGCTAGGACATTCGCACTGTTGATACATGTAGAGTGCATGTTGGTGGTAGGGAAGGAGTTAGTGAGGCGGAGGTAAGGTTTCACTCCCATCTCAGCCACTGCAGGGCCCGAATCTGAGTGAGACAACCCACGTAAATTGACGCCCGTTGACTTCATCACACAGATACTTCCACAGTCGTCTTTGTGCCCAATCCTCGCGCTACAATGGCCTCGAAGCACCCCGGAGCATGTCGTGCATACCGACGGCAGCGGCACTTGTTGGGCAGTCTCGCTGGGCCGGCACTGGCGCCATCGACGCCCAAGGCTTGCCGACCTGGAAATGTTGGAAGCGGTGCCAGGAATCCCATGTGAACCTCCCTCTCGCTTCGCCCACACCATGCCATCACGAGGCACACGAGGCGTGCGGGAGCCACATCACACATGCACTAGGATCTCACCTATATCTTGCATCCTGCTGCTGCTGCTCCCCGTCCCAGGTAGGTCTCCTCCCTCTCTCGCTCCCCGTCGTTTCTGTCGTGCTTCTCTCGTTGCATTTCTCCCCCTTGGAGCTCACCCAGCTTGTCGACCGCTTCGCGAAGACGAGCATCGATCGATGTGTCTCGTCAGCGTCAAGGATGAAGAGCCATGGCGAGCGCCTCCAAGAGTGAGGCAGGTCAAGAGAGTCGTCAGGACATACTCTCCCTCGCCGCCTCCAGTGCGTCGTATATCGCGCACAATCGTTGAACGAAGGCCCTCGACTCTGCCTCCACCGCCAGCTTCGATCCCGCCTCCTCCGGCCTCCATACATCCACCGTCGACGAAAGCGCCATATGTCGCGCCTCCACCGCCCCCTCCAGATCCGCCAGCATCATCAGCGCCAAAGTCCTCAAAAGCACCCAGCGAAGCTCCTCCAGCCGCGCCTTCTGCTCCTCCATCCGTTGCACCGAGCAAGGCGCCAAGCAAAGCTCCGAGCAAGGCACCAACTGCAGCACCTGATCCACCACCGCCAGCGCCACCTACAAAAGCCCCAAGCCGAGCACCGAGCAAGGCAGCCAGCAGGGTGCCGAGTAAAGCCCCAACCGCACCCAGTGCGTGGAACACCAGTCCCCTTGATCAATACGTAGAGGTTGACCACAGCTCAGTATCGGATTCCACGAGTGCATCCAGCGAAGACGACGTGCGGTCGCGTTCGACCCACAAGACGTCGCAGACACACAAGTCGTCACATACACATCGATCGAGCGTACCGCCTGCGAGCGAGTACTCGATGCATGAGAGGGAAAGGGAGATTAGGCGCTTCTCGCGGCCGAACAGTGAGTGGGAGACGTACCGCTATGTCGAGCCTCCGCGCTCGCATAGCAGGAGCTTGAGCAGGCGCTCTGGGTATGATTCTTCCAACAATAGTCATGACGATTACCACAAGCTGAAAGAACGGATAGCTATCGTTGACGGTGGAGGGAGGACGAGGATCGATAGACGGGCTTGACGAAGGCTATGAGGGAAGAGTGGATGGTTGAATTAGAATTGAAGATGATGGATCTCGCATTGTTTGGGTATATTTCGGACATGATGCGCATGGCATCGCCAGGATACGAGCGATTGGTGCTGCGGGTGCCTTTTGCACGAAGATGAGCGTTTTAGCGAGCATCTAGCGATATGACTGAACGGCTGTAATGATTTTCACATGCTACGACTTCCAATCTACCGGTCCCGACATCGCCATAAGTGAAGTTGGTTTGCATGCAGGTGTGCAGAAAGATCGTCACATGTGAAGACTGCTTTTGCGTGACGCCACAAATCTTGAAGTCAAAATTCCCAAACGTCAGCCACTCCTGCTTCCATCTCTGCAAAAGGTCACGACTACCTGTCAAACACCCACCCGACACCTCCGATTGATATTCCTCGATCCGAATCACCACTCACAGCCTCGACAAATATACGACGGACCGAGTCCACCACCACACGCGACTTTGCGGTGCGACAATAATCCCGCGAACTCGGACTTGGCTGAAGCATGAACAACAACCACCATGCCCGTCCGCGTGTTTCTGAGGGACTCGCCTCAGCGCGGAATCGCCTTGGCTACTGATTCCCACGTCCTCATCTTCCGGCATAGTCCGACCACCGTCAACACCAGAGCCGCCGGCTCCAGCAGCTCCGTCAACGAAGGCGGCGTGCCACGCTGCATCGTCGAGTTCTCGCCATGGGAGGGCCAGGACATGCAGGGCTACCGCGCCTTGTCGTCATCAATCAACGTGTTAGGAACGCTCGGTCTCGTCACGCTGAACAATGATGTCTTCTTGTGCGTTGTTAATAACAGCACCAAGGTGGCGACTGTTCGGCCGGGGGAGACGATCCAGCAGATTTTGGGCGTCGAGTTCCATTGCTTGACTAGCAACGACTACGACCATATGCTGCACGATATGGTCAATCCTTTTCCGACCGACAACCTCGACGCGGATGGATACGATCATGGAGGACACAAGGAGCCGCTGGTCGAACACCCGTGCATGGCGCTGAAGAAGCTGCTTTCTGGCGGCAGTTTCTACTACAGCGCCGATTTCGACTTGACGAAGCGACTTCAGGATCGTCCGACGGATGCGAGTACGGTTGCGATTGATTCGTTGGATGGAGGCTTCTTGTGGAATTCATACATGATCCAGCCGTTGGTGGAGTTTCGGAATCGGCTTTCACACAGAGAGAAGCAGGCCTTGGACGACTCGAGGATCCTCACTTCCGCCATCAGAGGCTTCGCCGGCACCATTGCTGTTCCGGCCTCGAGCTCGCCACTGAGGAACAAGATGACTGGTATGCCATCCAACATGACGCTCATCTCCAGACTGTCATGCAAGAGAGCTGGAACGAGATTCAACGCGAGAGGAATCGATGATGATGGCAACGTGGCAAACTTCGTCGAGACAGAGACTGTCTTCTCTACCGACACGATGATATACTCGTACGTGCAAGTCCGTGGGAGCGTGCCAATGTTCTGGGAGCAGGCATCTGGACTGCCTGGACAGCAAAAGATCACCGTCACGCGATCGCCAGACGCCACTCAACCTGCCTTCGACAAGCACTTCCAAAAGCTGTCAGAGACATATGGTGATGTCGTGGTGGTCAACCTGCTGAGTGATGAAAAGAGCCAGGAAGTACAACTCACTCGACAGTACCTTCACCACATCGAGCACAGCCCACTGAATCAGGAAACTGAGAAAGCCACTGCCGAATCAGAGCATAAGCACATCAGCGCTGTCAACTACGACTTCCATGCCCAGACGCGCGGGCCAAGTGGTTATGAAGCTGCTGGCGGTATCAGGAGATGGATTGAGGAGACGGCGAAGGCCTTCGAGTACTTCTTGGCCGAGGATGTCTCAGAGACTATTCACAAGGACGGACAGCAACACAAAGTACTCGGCAGGAACGACATCCTCAAGCAAAACGGTGTGTTCAGAACGAACTGTCTCGACTGTTTGGATCGTACCAACCTGGTGCAGACCATCGTCTCGCAGATGGCGTTTGAGATTTTCCTTAAGCAGGAAGGCGAACAGAGACCAACTTCCGACTTCTGGGCTAGACACGGCACACTGTGGGCAGACAATGGCGATCAGCTGTCGAAGATATACGCGGGTACTGGAGCACTGAAGACATCCTTCACGCGCTCGGGCAAGATGTCGCTTGCTGGAGCACTGGCCGATTTCCGAAAATCAGCACATCGATTCTACGTCAACAATGTCGAGGACAAAGGTAGACAAGCCACCATGGACATGCTACTCGGTCGACTGATGGGCCAGACTGGAGTCCATCTCTTCGATCCGGTCAATGACTGGGTCACTGCGGAGCTCGCAAGGAGGTCGGCTGAGTTTACGACTACGCAGAGCATCAACATCTGGGTTGGTACTTTCAACTTGAATGGCAAGACGCATGGAATCAACGACGACCTCACATCCTGGCTTTGTCCGAATGTCGACGAGGAATTCCGCGTGCCAGAGATCGTTGCAGTGGCTTTCCAGGAGATTGTTGACCTTGACGTCGGCCAAATCATGTCGACTGATCCTCAGCGTCGGACTCTGTGGGAGGATGCAGTCCGCAAAACCCTGAATGCGAATGCACAGAAGCACCGCGGCGAAGACTACGTTTTGCTGAGAGGTGGTCAGCTCGTTGGTGCATCGCTGTCAGTATTCGTTCGAGCCAGCGTCCTGCCACAAATCAAGAACGTGGAAGGTGCAGTCAAGAAGACTGGCCTCAGCGGTATGGCTGGCAACAAGGGCGCAGTGGCCATTCGCATGGATTTCGCCGACACTTCGATATGCCTCGTCACCGCCCATCTAGCGGCCGGCTTTGGGAACTACGACGAGCGCAATCAGGACTACAGGACGATTGCGAGTGGTCTTCACTTCCAGCGAAACCGCACGATCGATGACCACAAGACCGTCATCTGGGCCGGAGACTTCAACTACCGCATTGGTATGGAGAACGAGCGAGCTCGGCAGCTGATTAAGAAGCGAGACCTGGGCACACTGTACGAGAACGACCAGCTGAACTTGCAAATGGTGCATGGGAAGTGCTTCCCTCATTACTCGGAGCGTACACCCACGTTCCTGCCGACCTACAAGTTCAATCTGGGCACCGACGAGTACGACACCTCCGACAAGGCACGCATACCGGCCTGGTGCGATCGGATCTTGACGAAGGGAGACAACATTCGTCAGTTCTACTACGATTCAGCACCATTGCGTTTCTCCGATCACAGACCAGTCTGGGGTATCTTCAAGTGCACCATTAGCGTCATCGACCAGCCGAAGAAGGATGCGATAGCCAGCGAGCTGTACACGAAGCGCCGTGCTGTTGTTGGAGCTCATACTGCCAACCAAGGCGGTGCGGAGAGCGACGATGAAGACCTGTATGGCTACGATCCTGTCGAGCCTGGTCTTCCTCCAGCAAGCTCCGACAAGCGCAAGTGGTGGCTCGACAATGGCATGCCAGCGCGATCGACTGTATCGCCGCCGAGTGCACGCCACGTGCCAAACCCCGGCCGACCAAGCAACCCCTTCTCACCGACCAATGAGTCGGACTGGGTGCGAGTCGAGAAGCCAGGAAACACCCCACCCAGCCGTCCAGCCTCCATCTACAGTGTCGCATCGTCGACGATGTCACAACCGAGGGACAGCGTGCCGCCTAGAAAGCTGCCGCCACCTCCCTCGGGTGGCACGAACGAGAGTAACAGTCCTAAGTCCGGTAACATCCTTCCTTTGAAACCTAGCAGACCCACTAATCTCGATGTATCTACAGATGAAGACTCGGCACAACGAGTCTTTTTGAAGCAGACATTGAGGAAACCGGCTCCGCCACCGAAGCCGAACTTGTTAAGGTCGGCGAGTCAGCAGTCGACCAGTTCTGTCAGGTCGCTGCCACCTCCGCCGCCTGATCCAAGGAGGTCTGGGACGGGTTCTTCTTCGACGGCTGCTTCGGCGAGGATTCTTTCGCCTCCGCCGCCGAGGAGAGCTAATGGGTCATTAAGAGAGGGCAAAGTCAGCAGTCCAGCTCCGGCACCTCCACCGGCGAGGAAGCCGGTGCCATTTGCAGACGACGCTCCTCCTTCTCTACCTCCGCGAAGGGCTCCTACGGACTTGATAAATGAATCGAACGAGGGCAACGAGTTGAAGGATTGGGTTCCTCTGAAGCCCTCCTAGACAGTTGTTTCTTTATTGTTGCGTTGACGAATTGCATGAGATGAGATGAGATCACACAGGAGAACAATGAAAACCAGGTTACTAAGCTCCATTGAGTCATTGCCAAGATGTGCGCTCTGTGTCCATTGTTCGGTACTGCGATCTCGCTACCAAACTTTCCCTCCCATAGCTGTGGTTCGAAGCCTGACATGCAGCCTTGGCTTTGCTTACTCCAAGAACGCCTCGCCAATCCAGCGCAGTTGTTTCTCTCCCAAAACCGCTTACCAGTCGTCCTCGGACTCCGCCTTGACGACTTTGCCATCGAAGGTTACGCCCGCGGGCTTGACCCATTCAGGCACGAGCTTCCACTCCTTGGCCTCAGGCTCAGGTGACTCCTGCTTGACGAGTCTGCCGTCGAAGGTCCTCGTCGCGGGCTTGAGACACTGAGGCATGATCTCGACGCCCTCGTCTTCAGGCTCGGGCGACTCCTGCTTGATGACCTTGCCGTCGTCAGCCACCACGACCTCGCGCTTGATACGCTTGGTCTCCCGCTCTGGAACTGGGCGAGCTGTCTGTGGATCGTTAGCACGGACGTTTCCAGACTTCTGGGGATCAATGCTAAGCTTACCTCTGGCTCGTCAGCCACCGGGAACAAGACGCGCGCTTGAGGCGCGAAGGGGTTCCACCCTGGGGGTGAGGGGAAGATCTCCTCGCGGCGCTTGCGCTTGAGCTCGCGCTTCTCCTCCTTGGCGGCCTGCGAGGTGGTTAGCTTGGACGGCCTTGAGAAAATTGTGAATGGGGAAACGTACCTTCGCCTTCGCCGCCTCGAGGCGGTCGTACTCCTCCCTGCTCAGCGTGCGCGCGTTCACGCCGCTGTCCCGGATCATCGACGCGCGAGGACCGGTGATGCTTCTCGCCATCTGTTGGATGGACGCTGCCATAGCTACGATGATCAGTATGTTTGAGACGAGGGAAGGTATGGGGATGGATGGGACTTACTGTGTGATGTTGATGTTGTTTGATGGTGGTGTGTGAGGGCGAAATGTGAGTTGTGTTTGTTCGATGTGAAAATACCTACAGAGGTCGGACACAGCGGTGATATTTATTCTACAACCCCGTCCCTCGCGGAGGAGAACGGAGGGAGCTAAACTCGCTTCCATGGTACCGCAGAGGTGAAGGAAGCTGGGTGAGAGTGTTTAAGGTTTTACAGCCTGATTATTCGCTGCGCTGTGGTTTGTAGGATGTTTCCACACATCGAAGATAGATTTTGTAGAAGTGTTTCATTGGGTGAGGCACTGCTGCTTGTGAGTTCTGGTATACGTGGGCGAGTTTTCTCGTCTCTATTCGCGCTGACCTTCGCTTAAACATCCTCACATGTGTTAATTTTATCGTTCATCCCCACTACGAACAGCATGACCATGGTACGCTTTACTATCGCGTAGATGAGGCCGTCGTCGAGATCTTGGTATTTTTTGACAAACGTTCGACAAGCTCGTTCAAAAGGGTTGGAGATTCCAGCGGTGTTTCTGTGCTCCAAGACCACGTAAACACCATGACTACGTGTGCGGTGTCTTATAGCCTATTCTTAGCGATAATAGACTTCTCACGATACCATGTTTCTTCCGTGAAGGTTGGTTAGTGGTCGAAATGTTAGAATTTTCGATGGACTTCCTCGAAGGCTTGGCTATACTAGCGGTGTTCCTCTGCTCGCTGTTACTGTCTTGATCGCGATGACCTTTAAGTCTCTATGACCGCTATAGTTCTCCATCGTGAACAGAGTGACTGTAGTACAGTGTTACATCTACGTGAGGCAGTCCAAAGCAGACAGCCGAGAGTCTTGCACGAATCGCCGTTGTTTAGCATGATGTTTTACAGTAGAACTAATACTCCACCCACTGGTACCATTATTCGAATTTGAGAAACCTACATCTATATCACAACTGCGGATCTCCAATGGTTATACAACCACGGTGCTGTATTGCGGTCACATGTTTCAGTGTCGAGAAAGACCGCTAAGGTCTACTAGAAGCCACTCCTCGAAGAAAGTTTTTGCTTATTTATCCACCTACTTGCGGCATTACACGCAGCAGCGAATGAGATTACTCGGTAGTTTTTGCAGCGTAATGCTCTCTTGCAATTCGATGTCTAGTATCAGAGCAGACTTTGTACGCTTGTGTTGTTGGAGCGAGTTTTTCTGAATACACATCGCAACAGTCTGGCATCACCGCTCGGATACGGTCAGAAGAACGAATCTGCATCAGCCATGACAAAATGGTGTGGTCTTGCTTACTTTCAATGCAGATGGAGCAAGATCGTCCCCAGGATTCTCAGCCTCGCCCGCTCACTTGTCCCGAAAGGGTCGGAGTTGGACAGCGTCAGCTTCTTCAATTCTGTTGGCCGTATCTCACATCGAGTTCACGCAGTTTCCGGAGCATTTTCACCTTCCAATACTTGTTTTATCGTAATCCGAACTCCTATTAAGTACACATGCGGAAGGCGAATTTTCGCTTTTTGCAAAGAAATGCAAGCTTTCTCGCGATTTCGCCCTGTGGAGATCGCGAACCGCTGGACGTGCTACTACCATGCACGCCTCTTTTGAGTCCGTTCAACCCTGCAGCACGCATATCAACAAATCCATCGAGGTCACGAACGTCAAATGTGCAAATCGCACACAACTTGATCGGCAAGCTGAACTTCCACAACCGGCCCGAACTTCAGCTCCCTGCTCCGCTCGTTGGTCTACCAAGCAAGTTATTTCAACGATGCGGGGACAGACTTTCAGTTCTATATCAGCTATGCTAACAAAGGCCCAGGAATCTCCAATAAGAGGACGGCAAGCACTGTCCTGATTTTGCCTTCCGTGGCGTGAAGAGGGACCTTTGTGGCTTCAGAGCTGGAAGATCACCTCGGCATCTTGACCTAGCTGAGCATATGACACTTACAGTTAGTCCATCACAGTCCGACTACTTTAACGCGAGTTTCTCCAGCTTTCGAGGGTGTGTCTAGAAAAGAACACGAATTCGGTGAAATTACAGCAAGATGACGCTGTACGCCGACCTTTCCCGGCAATTGCACGATGCTTCGTACGTACGGCTGGCGGTGTATTTGTCCGTAGGAGCTGGCGGTCTCTACGTCGTTTCCAAGGTGCTTCGAGAGCTTGTCCATCGGTTGTCGCCAAGGTATGGAAACCAATTTACATGTAACGGATCAATACTGACAACCGCGCAGCGTCCTCCCAGGAGAACCTAACGCAGCGCTCCTCGCCACTCCTAGACCGAACACTGGAGAGGTATCCGCCAAAGACCTCACCAATACCCGAGAGTACGACTATGTGATCATCGGTACTGGAACAGCAGGCTGCGTCCTCGCCAATCGACTCACGGAAGATGCCAACACCACCGTACTCGCGATCGAAGCTGGCCACTCCGACCTGAAGCAACTGTTCTCCCGCATCCCAGCAGGCTTCGGCCGTCTCCTCGGGACAGCAGCAGACTGGGCTTTCCACACCGCCAAAGAACGAGAATGTAACGATCGAGAACTTTTCTGGCCGCGTGGCAAGATGCTCGGTGGCTGCTCTGCAATCAACGCCATGATCTACAACAAAGGCTCTCCGGACGACTACGATGAATGGGAGAAACTAGGTAATCGTGGCTGGGGCTGGAAGAACCTCGCCAAGTACGCTACTCGTGCTGAAGGCTTTCACTCGACCGACATTTCTGCCGAAGACCTGGCATCCCATGGTCGCACGGGGCCGTGGCAAGTTGGATACTCGCATGCTCATGCTCTTTCAAAGATGTTTCTGGATGCTTGTCAGGCCGTTGGTATTCCGAAGATTAGTGACTTCAATACCGAGAAAGGCATGATTGGGGCTTCGAAGTTCCAATCATTCATTGACGCCAAAGGACAGAGATCATCGACTGCAGTGGCGTACCTGAACGAGAAAGTGGCAGGGCGTCCGAATCTGAGCATTGCCACGGAACAGACTGTCACGAAGATCATCTTCGATACTTCCGGATCTGAGCTTCGTGCTGTTGGCGTCGAGATGGCATCTTCCAAGGCTAGCCCCATCCGCTATATCGTCAAAGCAAAGAAGGAAGTCATCCTGTCTGCCGGCGCTGTGGCGTCACCACAAATCCTAAAGCTCAGCGGTATCGGACCAGCCGCCGAACTGAAGAAATATAACATCCCTATCGTTAAAGACATCCCCGGCGTAGGCGAGAACCTCGCCGACCATCTCACCGGAATAGCCGTCTTCAGCTCTAAGCTGCCTTCTCTGCAGTACCTCTTCGATCCGATCAAGTCACTGCCCGCATTGATCGAGTGGATGCGTTTCGGCACCGGCGCCATGACGACCAACGCGGCAGAGTGTGGATGTTTCGTGCGAGTGGAAGATCGCGATGATGCTCCTGAATCGATACGCAAGAAGGACTTGACGAGTGGCAAGAATGCCCCTGATCTGGAGTTGCTTGTGGCACCGCTGTCGTATATTGATCATGGGAAGACGATTGCTGATACTTCGAAGGTGAGTTCAATAGTCGCTCTTCACATCATAATTGAGTCACTAATAATGGACCTTTGCAGAACTGGTTCTCCATCGGTCCCATCCTCCTGCGTCCCGAATCCCGTGGCAACATCCTACTCGCTTCGTCGTCCCCCTTCGACGCCCCCATAATCAACGCAAACTACCTCTCCACCCAACACGACCGCGACATGATGACCTACGGTATGCGCCTGACCCGCTCCGTCGTGCACTCCGCGCCCTTCAAACCCGCCTTCTCCTCCTGGTACCTACCCTCCAAAATGGCCGAAGCGACCGATGCGGAGTTGCTAGAGTCGGTGAGGAGTACGAGCGAGACGATCTACCATCCGATGGGGAGTTTGAAGATGGGGAGGAGCGGGGAAGAGGGGACGGTTGTAGATGATGAGTTGAAGGTGCATGGGGTTAAGGGATTGAGGGTGGTGGATGCGAGTATTTTCCCTACGCCGGTGGCTTGTCATCCTTGTGCGCCGGTTGTGATGATTGCGGAAAGGGCTGCTGATTTGATCAAGGGGTTTGCTTGAAGAAGGCACTACTAGAGGCCGTTTGATCTGTTTATCGTACATGCTATCTTTCTCAAACTTGGACTACCACGGTGTGCTCTCCACCTCCCACACTGCCCACTCGGATGAACCCGTCGACGCTTACTCCATTGACGGCTTTCCCGTCAACAGTGGCTCTCCTCACGCTGCCCTGTCCGAGCGTTGGTAGGTATATAGTCCCCACACTCCCAACAGGAACACGAATCGTCCCCTCAAACCTGCCCCCATTCAATGTCCACTCCACCTCATAAGCCCCCCTCACCCCCACCCACCCAGCCTTCACCCAACTAACCCCTGCTCCCTCCACAGCAGGCTGAAACGCCCACTCCCCACCCCCCTCCGCCACATCAAACCCACTCATCCTCAATCCCGCCACAAACCCCGAAAGTGCATACAGCGGCCCCGTGCTCCACGTATGCGCCAGGGAGATGAACCCCGAACCGTCAGGGTAGAAAGGATAGTTCAAGCTTCCGTCGCTGGCGTATCCCTCGATGAGCGTGCTGTTGGAGAAAGTGTCAAGCATGTATTTCCATTGCGTGCGGAGCAGGGAGAGGGCGATGGTGGCGTTGTGGTGTTGTGCTTGGAGACGGGCGTAGAGTTCGAGGCCTGTGATGAAGGGCGAGATGGCGCCGGGGAGTTCGGGAGCGAGCGCGCCGAAGGGGCTGTGGCGTTGGGCGAGCTTTTGGAGGATGGTGATGGTTTGATTGTGAGATTGAGTGAGGTTGAAGAGAACTGCGAGGACGTTGCCGTCTTGCGGGTGGAGGGCGTGGCCGGCTGTTGTTGTGTTGTCGAAGAAAAGGCCTGCGGAGGGGTCGTAGAGGAGGTCGTTGAGGGATCGCTTTATTTTGGCTGCTCTGACGGTGTAGTCGTTTATGGTGTTGTTGGATTGTCCTAAAAGATTTCCGATCCTTGCCGTCAGTAGCAGTGTGTGGTAGTACAAGGCGTTCAAAGCTGTGTTTTGTCCACCTTGCCCAACCCTTCCCCAGTCGCTGACTTTCGTCCCATTTAAAAGACCACTGGCAGAGTCGACGTATTGATACGTAGCAGAGATCGCCCCAATGACTGCACTCCAATGCTTCTGTCCAAACGCCGTATCATTCGAAGCCAGCACGTATTCTGCGTATCCGACAATGGTCCAGAGGTGGTACGTATCCGAGTCATAGGCCTGTCCAACTGCACATCGCAGAAATCAGTACCGCCACTTTTTTCTTCGTTTCTCGACATGACTTACGCAAAGCAAACAAATTACCCAGCGGCGAACCAGCATACGGCAAGTATCCAGTAAGCACATCTTGAATAGTAAAGCACGCCTCCAGCGCATTCTTGACCGCCACAAGGCCCTTCTGCGTAACAACAGAACTCCTGATCCCTACTGCCAAATCCGCACTCCAAGGATTTCGATCTCGCTTAGCCCCATCAGAGAGATATTCATCAGTCGCAATCAGCCCATCCGCTTGTGCCGACTCCTCCCACCCGGCGGATTGCAAGATGAGCAAGTGCTGCACGGAGGAATTTGCGGCGACGGTGGTGAGTTGGACGGTGTAGGCTGCTGCGTGCCAGATGCGGTTCAGGAGGTCGTCGGAGCTGTGGAAGTAGCCGGCGTATTGAGAGGGGTTTGTGAGGGAAGGCTGGGCGGTGAAGAGGACTCGATCGAAGGATACGGTGATCCGTTGGGTTTGAGCGGCTGATGAGGGCATTGAGAGGGTCAAGTAGCGGAAGGAGCCTCTTTGCCATTTCGCTGGCGTTGGGTAGCGTCCCGGGAAGACTGGTAGGTAGACAGTTCCGTCTTCGTGCGAGTACAGAGTCGAGTTATCTGAAGCCGGTCCGACGAATCGAGCAGATTCAGTGTATGATAGGCCAAGACCCGAGCAAAGGGTGCCGCAAGTGTAACCTGGTAGACCGAGAGTGTTGCAGAAAGAACAGTGACCCTCGCCGAATGTGAACTCCGGGATCCCAGCGACCATTTGGCCGAAGTCGTACGTGACGGAAGCATTGGGTCCAGTCAAGACTACAGGCGAGGAGTAATTTCTTGATGATTGGATAGTGACGTTCCCTTTTGTCTGATAGATCCACTTCGGTAGGATGGTTCGCGAAGACGGCGAGAGCACATATTGAGATCCTGGGTTTGCACCGTACGCCGTGGTCCCCAGAAGTAGAGCCAGACAGGCGGTAAGTCTCGACATGACTTCTCGAGGGGCCAATCCCATCGCTCTGAAATGGCAGACTCTATGGACTTTGTACTGACAAGCAAGCACTTGACGTCGAAATAAACTCACTGGCCTCGTCGTACATTGTACCGAAAGCTACCATAAAATTAGCATCCACAATCTCCAGAATTCAACTTAGCGGGTTGGTCTCCAGTCAATGTTAACTTGCACAGGTACAAGCCGTTTCATCGTATTCAAACTTGCCTGCTTCGGAAACAGAAGTAGTTGGGGCTCTATAGCCTCGTTATCGGTCTCGTCCTCCATTAAACCGACACTACATAAAAAGGCTTTCACCAAAAGGCGTGACGTCGAATATACGAAGATATGAGAGTACGAAATACGAGGTTCCGCGAACTGCGGCGTGAAGGCATGCGAGCTTTGTCCTGGGACAAAAACTGCAAATAGCGGCCTCCAGCGAGGACCTCTGGGATGGAAGATCAAACAGGTGGACGATTGCAGTGCAAGTGGTTTCGACGCGGCTGATATAAAGTATCAGCTTACTGACAGACAAGAACAAGTATACTGTACATTCTGATTATCTTACGGACCACCGCACAACTTCTACAAAACGCGACCCGCTACGGAAGACTCGCTTCGATCCTTGGTCTGCACCTTCTTGAGTCCCTTGCCAAGCTGGATCTGCTCCAGCAAGCCACATCGGTCTGGCAATCCTCCTGCTGGAGGAGCACCTCCTGAAGGTGGCGGCGGTGGTCCAGGCGGTGGTGGTGGGGCACCTGAGTTCGGCATGGGGGGTGGCGGAGGGGCAGCAGCGCCGGGCATAGGAGGAGGTGGCGGTGCACCGCCAGATGGCAACGGAGGCGGTGGTGGCGGCGAGGACACTCCATCCCTCGCTGGCGCTGGTGAAGCTGGACCAGATGCTGTTGTGGGGCTGTCCATGGCAGATAGCGGACGTGGTGGTGCCATGGTTCCGAAGAGGATTGAAGCGAGCTGCTTAGCACTTCCTCCTTGTGGCTTGTCATCCTCGTCCTCATCATCTGACGATTCGACCACAGACCAGTCATCCTCATCAGCAGGCTTCGACCTCGTCCTGCTCGGTGCAGCCACCGGTTCAGGCAGGGCTTGCTGCTTGGCGACATCCTGGTTGGTGAGTCGATGGAAGGGGTTTGTGTCAACCTTCCTGTCGGCCTCTGGTGAAGCCGCAGAAGATGCGGGTTGTTGGTTCATGCTGCGGAAGAAGGGGTTCTTAGACTCAGATGGAGGGCTGGTCACCGAAGCAGCTGGACTCGTGACAGTCGAGTCTGGCATTGGCGGAGGTGGCGGCGCTGCTACTTCAGGTATCGGGGGCGCATGTGGAGGCTCCTGCACCCTTGGCAGCTCCATGCTCTGGGTCGGGGTGCTTTCAGCCGGTGTGTTGTTCTCTGCCTCATCGTCGTCGTCGCTTGAGTCGTCATCACCCATACTCTCGAGCTGGAGTCGGAGCTGCATCTCACGTTCCTTAGCAGCCTCGATCTCGGCTCTCTGTGCTGCCAATCGAGACTCCTTCTCCTGCTGTTCCTTCTTGGCAGCCTCTCGTTTCTTCTTTTCCTCGGCTTTCTTGACCTTGCCTGCCTTGACCTGCTCTTCAAGTGCTCGAAGGGATGCTTCGGCTTCTTCACGTTGCTTTTGTAATTCGCGCTCTTGCCGTGCCTCTTCGTTCCTATGAAATGAATAGTCAGTATCTGATAACCTCGAGCTGGATCTTGATTCGACATACTCCATCTGCTTTGTCTCCTTAGCCATAGCCTCTTCCTGTTCTCTCAAAGCCTGTTCCTTGATTTCGTGTTCTGCTCGCTTGGCTTCAGCTTGCGCCTGATCACTCTGGACACTCTCGCTCCTGTTCTTCCTCGGTGGCGGCGGTTTTGGCTTGCCAGCAGAAGCAGCTGGTGCTGGTGGAGCGATAGACTCGCCTTGCAGTCTGGCTTGACGTTCCTGCTCACGCTTCGCATCTTCTTCCTCGGCCAGCCTCAGCTTGTCTTCACGCTCCTTGCGCTCGCGGTCAGCACGCTGAGCTGCTGTCTCGCCACCCTTAGATGGAGCCTTGAGCCCAAGTGCAGCAAGACGCTCGGCCATGCGCTGCTCTGCCTGCTGTTTGATGAAAGCTGCACGCTCTTCAGCCGTCTTGTAGCTAGAGTAGGATGAACCGGAAGTCTGAGGTGTAGATGCCGCTGGTCGGCTCGATGCTGGGCTGTCAGTACGAGACACTGGCGAGTTGATGCGGCTGGGGTCCTCGGCTGGTTCTGGAGCTCGCGGTCGAACAGGTGCCCGCTCTTCGTTGCGAACTCGAGCGGACCTTGAGCTTCTTTGTAGATCGAAGATGAAGTCTTTGATCTCGTCTTCGACCCCAAGACCATCTTCCCATCTACGTCGCTCGTGTTCATCTGAAGCCGACTCGGCGCCTTCTTTGAGGTTCGATTCAAGACCCTTGCTGTACTCAGTCACGCTCTCCTCAACATCACGGACCATCTTCTCGTTGTCTTCACGCTCTCGGGACACACGTTTGTTCTCTTCTTCCAGCCTTCGCGCCGCCGCAGTACCATCATCCGCAACTTCCACTTTCTTTCCGGTCAGAGCTGCCGAGCGTTGCTGCATCATAGCTTTGGCTCGAGCCTTCAGACGATCGCTCTCAGTAACGGCCCCACCAGGTCCAGTGCCCACGATCGCAGCGGATGATCCTGGATTCGCTTTGGCGTCTTTCAGCCTAAAGAGTTCCAACTGTGCATCTGCAATAGCCCGCTCACATCGTCGCACATGGCTAGCGAGCTCTGGCAAACGATCCTGCAATCCGCGCAGCTGTCTCTGCAGAGAACGTCGTTCAGCGTCAGAATCCCCGCTCTTGAAAGCGCTGCTTGGATGGCTGTCGATGTCTTCCTGTATTCTTTGAATTCGTCTGAACAGGTCCTCGCTTTCCTTTCGGTCTTTGCGATCTAGCGCATCCTCCTCATCTTGTCTACCCTCATCCTCAAAGTCCATTGCGTCGAGCAAGACCTGCTTCTCCCTGATGACTTTCTTCAACTGATCAATGCTCATCTCGTCTGCAGTGGCACTGCTAGTGTCGCTGAGAGCAGGGGATGAGCTTCGTCCATTTTCGCCAACTCTTCGCCTGGCAGAGGAGCGGTATCCAACGTCGTCGTCATTGTTCTTGAAGACTGTAGCGTCCTTACGGCTGCCGTCTGGAGCTCCGTTCGCTCGGAAAGAGTGAGACTTGAGGTAGCTGACTCCGGTCTTTTGAGGCTGCAGGAATGCGCCGGTCGATTTTCGTGATTGCGCGTCCTGGCTGAGTAGGTTCTTCATCGTGCCGATGCTGGAATCGATGTTGCGAGTCGAGGGTGGGATGAGCTCAGGCGGGAGCTGGTTTGGTACAGGGTAGCCATTCAGGCGACGATAAATCAAATGCATGGCGACCGCGAACTCGTCGAGGTTCAATCGGCCCTTGTTGTGTGGATCGCTCAATGTCCAAATGCGCTCCAATTCAGGCTTGTCAAGACCTGACTGGCTGAAGATCTCAATCGCTTGATTGCCAGTAATGTATCCTTTACCAAAGCCATCCCAAGCCTTGAACATATCATCATAGATCTTCTTCTCGTCTTTTGTAACAGCCCATGGCACAGTCGCATTTCCTCGAAGCCCTTGAGCACTGAACCCCGACTCTCTTCCTGGCTGAGGCATCATCTGTTGCTGAAGTGCCTGAAGATTAGGCAACCCACTTGCTGGTGCGTTGACCAGACCCCATTGACCAGGTGCTCCTGTAGGTTGAGCGTTCAAGGGAGCTGCCATTGGCATACCGGTCTGCTGAGGAGTAAGACCATAGTTCGGAGACAGACCTTGACCCTGGTTCTGGCCCATCCCAGTTGGCATTGGGGGCATTGGAGGACGCGGTCCAGTGTAGCCTTGCGCTTGGGGCATTCCACCTGGGAATCCAGTCTGCTGTGGCTGCAGGCCGGTCGGCTGAGGCTGTTGATATCCCGTCACTTGCGGCACCTGGAAGCCCGTAGGCTGCGCCGTGAGCTGGCTGAGAAGTTGCTGATTATTCGGGTTCTGCGCCTGTGGTTGCTGAATCTTGGGTGGTTCGCTGAAGTTCGGCGCATTGCTAGTGGGAGCGGATGGGGGCGCGTTATCCTCAACACCAAACGAGATGATGTCGACCATGCTCGAAACCTCATTGCGAATCTTCTCAGGCAGCGAAGGTGGCATGTCCTTGCCTGTGAGTCTGAGATTGCACAGGTACATAGCGAGTGCGAATTCTGGGAACAGCAGCTGCCCAGACTTTGTGGTATCCGATAACGTCCATATCTGCGCCAAGCTATTGCCATCGAGCTTACTCCTCAAGAGTAAGTCCTTTGCCTTCTCTCCACTCAACGCTTGCTCGCCCGATGTCGCGCTCTTGAATAGTTGTTCGAACTTGGCTTGATCTTGCGCCGTGATGAAGCTCAATCGAATGTTTGGAATTCTGCTGCCTGACTTGGGAGCAGGGGCAGCAGGCGCTGGCTGGGAAGATGTGCCTCGGAATGAGTTGGCCATGTCGTTGCTGGTCATGCCCGTCGCCTGGGGTCGCTGAGGCTGTGGTGGAGGCGGGATGCCATTCTGCTGGAAGCCCGTGGGTTGAGGCTGCTGAACCTGGATCTGAGGAGCTTGCTGCGGAGGAGGTTGTTGGAAGCCTGTGGGCTGTGGCTGTTGGAAGCCGGTATACTGCGGTTGCTGCTGGAACTGCTGTGGTTGCTGGCCTGGGAAACCGGTCGCTTGAGGCTGCAGTCCGCCTTGGGGAGGATATCCGGTGTACTGTTGCTGCAGCTGCTGCTGACCATAGCCGGGCTGCTGTTGGGGTTGAGGTTGGCCATATTGCTGCCCTCCGTACGGCTGCTGTTGCTGCTGTTGGAACGGAGGCTGGCCACGGGCGCTGTTGCCGCCGCCAAGGTAGGAATTCGAGCCGGAGAACATGTCGAGGGCTCCCGAATCAATCAATTGAGTGACAAAGACATCCAAGCTAGAAGGGGGTGCAGTGAGGGAGTCACGGGTGTAACACGCAGCTGGGACTGGGCCTCGTGGCCGGGAGGAGCGATCGACGCCAAGGACGAGCATGCTGTGGAGCCGCGCGGATGTCAGCCACAGTTCATGTTTCTGACGACGTCACCTCCTCAACACCTACTTCACTGTCGTAGAAACAATACCTTTGCACGACGACTACATCGCTTCTTGTCAAAAGACGACTGATGCGGCATCTCTTGTAGATGGCACTTCGAACGCTCACGAGCAATACCAATTGTCGCTTCGTCACAAGCCGCGCGTAGCACAAAAAGGCAACAGCAATGACTTCATTTCATACGCCAGAAACGAACCCTCCTCAGTGTACAATAAGATCTGCCTACGGCCAGGCCGCTGCATCTTCGGTGCCTCTCTCGATGCCTTTGACCGAAGGCTAGGCACGCTGCCACAGGCGAAATCAGGCGTCAATTCCGGGCCATGTAGTCCATGACAGGAGACTCCGAACATGGCGGCTTGCGGCTGAAGAAGTGCGCAAAGCAGAACGATGAATCACAGAACGTAGCACGATGCGCCATCGAAGAGGCCTGTGTATTGTGAAAGTCTCACCCTCTGCAAATACGAGACAGTCTTATATAGCTTTTGTAGAAGATACATACTGTCTTGATAAGACAGGATCTGATACAACTAGGTACGGTAACACCCCACATGCTCCAAAATACTCGAGAGTTGGGAGATCAGATGAGATTTCGACTGTCGTGACAATAAACGTACATTCACAATCTCTTCGGCCACTAAAGCCGAAATCGGATCTCTTTGCCGACGTACGATTGAACCGCCAACGACAAAGGTCGTTCTGTAGACTCGTACTTATGTACATGCAATAGTCGAAACAGAGAAACGACGCCTTCGATGGCTTCGAGACTGCAATCGGCAGCTGTAGCTCGACAACACGCGAAACACCAGATCCTGTACGTGAATCTCGCAGCCTAAAACCTTACGCTGACAAACCTAGCTTTTCGTCTTCCAAGTCGGGGTTTCTCACAACAGAACAAAAACGGCACATGACGACGACTTCAAGTCGTCTTGCGCAAGCAGACTACAGTTCGCTAGGCGGCGGTCCCCAACCAACAGAGGACTACAAACCCGTGCGCCCAATCTCCGTCACCAAAAACGCCAACCCAGACTGGAAATACGGCCAAGGAGCGACCGACAATGGTTCATCACTCACGAAGAAACACATCGAGATCGACCCTTACGCCCCCGGACGACCAATGTTCCACAACTACACCCTCCTCATATCCGGCATCGTTCCCCGACCGATCGGCTTGACAAGCACGCTCTCGAAAGACGGCAAGCCGAACCTAGCACCTTTCAGCTACTTCCAAGTCGTAGATCACGATCCGCCCGTGTTCGTGATAGGATTCTCGGGGCGGGCTAGTGGGCCGAAGGATACCTTGAAGAATCTGGAGGAGACCGGGGAGTGTGTGCTCAACGTGGTTTCAGAGCACATGATGGAAGCCGTCAACGCCACATCTCTCGACGCTCCGCCGGGGACTTCTGAGTGGGCGATCTCGGGGTTATATAAAGCGCCGAGTTCGACGGTCAAACCTGCCAGGGTGCAAGAGTCGATCTTCTCCATCGAGGGCCGACTCATTCAGACAGTGGACTACAAGACTTCTCGCCCGTCATCAGGGGCACATGGAAAGCTTGCGATCATCGAAGGGACGCGTTTCTGGGCGCGGGAAGACGCGATCGATGCGGATGGCAAGCATCTTGATATCGATGTATTGAGGCCACTAGGACAATTGGGGGATATTAGCTATTCGCGGATTACGGATACGTTTAAGTTGGCGAGGTCGAGTTGGAAGGCTGCAACAAAAGAACATGGCGAGACGTTGAAGGAACTAGCGAGGGACGGGGAAGGAGACAAAGATGAAGACAAAGACAGTTAGAATTGTGGAAGTGTAGACAAAACGGCATCCCTCTCCGTTGCTCTCCACCATACTGTGCCCTGCAACCTGTCGACGGCAGGTCTCTGAAGCACTCTTTCACTGGGATATCTGCTCATTCCTCACTCCCTTTGCTCCCTGTTCTGCGTGTGCACATCCATACTGCGACCACCGATTGCTCTCAGCTCATCTTCTTTCTGCTCCGCATGTTCCTAGTGCGTCTTCTGCCTCTTGCTAGGACGCTCCTCAGTCGACTCCGCGTGGCCGTCTTTGTCCGCATCTCCCTTGTCCTCCTTCTTTGCTTCATTTCCGCCATCGTCCTCTTTTGGCACCTCTTGCTCTTTTGCCTTGGCTGCCAGTACCCAATCCAAGAACTTCTTAGGCGTAGAAACCAGCATCTTGACGATATCTTGATACGAGTCCGGTATGTCGCTCGAGCTGAGTTGCGCCGGGCCTCCCTCGTTGGCATAGTTCAGAACGAGGCGGGTCAGTAGCTGTGACTCGAGTTTCTTAGCCTGGTATGAGTCGTCGTCCTCCGGGTCCAACTCCTTTGTCGGCTCCTGCTCCTGCTCCTGCTCATTCTTGAGCTCGGGCTCGGGCTTGGGCTTAGTCGCCTCAATCGTCACCAGCTGCTCGAACTTCCGAAGATTGGCGTTCCAGATGTCTTGTTCGGTCTGACTCTTTTCCTCAATCTCGTACCAGTCGCTGGTGACAGCCTCAAAGCTTGTCAATCCACGGAATTTGCAGACTTGCTGATAGATCTCGGTCTTCTTGATGTCTTCGTCGTCATAGACCGACTGCCAGGGATACTTGGAGTCGGTCAGAAGCTTGCACGACTCCACTGGCATCCTCACTTCTTTGACTGCAGAGAATTGGAAGAAGTCTTCGGCGTGCAGCAACCCCCAAAGTACCTTTCTGGAGTACTTGAAGAGGAGATTGAGATCCTCGTTGCTCTCAGTTCGTCGGCCCAGGCTCAGCATGGCCGGCAGCAGAGCGTCGATGACTTGATTGCCGATCCACGCTTTGGCAGCGTTTTGGAGGAAGGTCTTGCTGACGAGGAAGTCGCATACTTTTGGGGTGGGGAATGGTCGTGTTTGATATGACGAATCTTCCCGCGTGTGATAGAATTGAGTGTGCGACCAGTTCCTTTTGGCAACGAACTCCACTCCCTGTTCCTCTGGGTAGGCGCAGTCGAAGATGTCGTCGAGGAGCTCTTGCGGGAGATCGAAGAGCCCGGGCTTCTTCGCCGTGCCCGCCATGGTCGAGGTTGGGGTGGCTTTTGTTGTGAGGCCGCGACGCGGGCGTGGCGAACAAAGGGCGACGACTTGAACTTGCGGAACTTCCCGCTAGTCAGGGGCGCGATAAGCCGAAGACTCATCCCAATGATGGCACGGTATGTTGCAAGCCAGCGGAGAAACACATGAAAGATGAGAAGATGTGGCGTCTCTCGACATTTGATTCTTTAGGGGCCCGCAGGGGCTATGCGAATCCCCCCTTTGGCTCAAGGTCAGGCTGGGTAAAGCATATGACGCGCTCAGCGTCGCGTCAGGACCGTGTAAGGAGTGCCAGCTGCACGCTTTTCACTTGTACGCCTCATGTTCACGATCATGGAGACATCCCAGATACATGAAAGCATTCCATGGTAAGGATGAAGCCTCAGAACCATTAGACGCTACAGAAAGAACGGGGATACGTCTGTCAACTTCGCGTTGGTGGGCTACCTTCTCACAGAATCATGAAGCCCAAGTCTTCGCCCAGCAACACTCCTTTCACACGCGAAGCTTAACTTTGCAAACAAGGGGTCATCCCACCCACATCGACACTGTCCATGGCAGCGAGAGTCGATCACGAAGATTAGACACCATAGGAACCACGGGGATACATCTACAGACGTCGCAAAGTCCACTCATCACGACCAAGCTTCCATGCTACAAAATGGTGAGTATACGCGTTCTTTCAACACTCGAGCCGACATCACGATGAGTACATACGGACTCTCGTCCGTGTCTCTAGTGGGTCGCGTCCGCTGCTGGTCTAGTCCGTGAGCTACAAGCCCTAATTTCTGTAGTAGAAACTCGGAGACCCCAGAGGTCTCCCCGTCATATCACAGTAGTCCATGGCAGCGAGCTTTGAATAGACATATTACTGACAGTAGAGGTAACGGGGATGTATCTCGGAAGTTCGCATCTTTTGAATTCGCATTGGCAATCTATCTCGCTTCAGAATTACCGGGCTCAGACCTTCGCCAGCCACACGCAAGCAGCCGTGATGCCCAACACGCGCCATACTGCAATCTCGATGGCTGCCCACTTCAACTCGTTATCCTCGTCTTCCTCCATGTGGCGATTCATGAACTTCCTCTTTGACTGCATGTCTTGTGGAAGCAGATCTGATGACAGCGGATCTCCTCGAGGTGGATCGGGTGAAGACGGGTCTGCTGGCAACATTACTAGAGGCTTGACTAGATCCCCAAACTTCTTCACGTTCTGCCTCCAAGTCTTCGACCTCGACTCCGTATGACTGCTCAGATTCGAAATGTACCGCTCTGCCGGGTCAACCTCGAAAGAGATCAGTCCACGAAACTGTGAGACTTGACAGGATGTTTCAGTCGTCTTGATCTCGTCGTCGTCGTATACTACTTCCCATGGGAGCCGGGGTGCCAATTCCTGGAATTCTCCCACATCCACTATGAGCTTCAATCTCTTCACGGCCGAGAAGCACCGCTTTAGTAGAATCAGGTCGTAGGTGTGAGCGACGATGATGTTCGGCGCCTTCTTGGTAATCACCGACTCTGCGCCGTCGCCGTAAACGTGACTGCGTACGACGGAGCCCGCTTGGATCCATTGGTTGCGCATCCATGCTTCAATTGCCGTTCCGAAGAACTTTTTGGACACCAAGAACTCCGATATCTTGACGTCCGGGAAGGGCCGAATCTGGTGGGTGTCACGGCGAAGGCAGCGATAGTACTCGTCGGCCTCCCAGCACGCCTTGGTGGTGAGCTTGAGATGGACGATGGGAGGATAGGCGTAGTCGAAGATAGCATCTTGCAGTTCAACCGGCAAGTCGAAGAGGCTGATTTTCTTGGGTGTGTCGCCGTCGATGTCGGTGTTGGAGGTAGCCTCGACTGGATCTTGTGGCTCATGTGGCAAGTCGAATGGGCCGAGTTTCTTCGTGGCGTCTCCGTCAATGTCGGTGTTGGTGGTAGCCTCGAATGGAGTGGGAGTGTCGCCCGGGCCATCTGGTGGTGGCGGCGGAGCAATGTCAGGCGGGTGTGCGATGTGGTCGAGTGCGACCACCACCGCAGGATCAGGCGCCATGTCTTGCGACCTGTGTTGGGTTGCACGCGTGTGTCGCAGGAGAGAAGAAGCTGGAACAGGAATTTGCAGCAGCTTTGGCGGTGCGTCACGTGTGAAGAGCCGGCAGTGACGCCACCTGCAAACAGTGACGCTTCATTCTCGGATTCACTTGCCAAGTAGGCGGTCTCGAAGGCATGTGACAGGGCTCAGTTGAGCGCTCAGGAGTCATACTCTAACTAGCTGCTTGTAAGAACTACCCATGAGGTGTTCAGGAAGACAATACATCTATTGGCAAATGCTTCGACAGACATCGAAGAGGTCTCCATAGCCGTGCTACCACAACAGAATACAGTGCGAAAGACACCATGGCATGGCGCCCTTTCGCGAAGCGTCGAAGAACAGATCGCCATGATGCACGCAGGCGATGTACCAGCGCTGACACATGGGCTGATTCTCAATGATGGACGACCTAGCTACTTCCACCAGCGATCTGATCTTCTCGACTGGGAGGGACTGGACCTGAAGTTCGAATACCTTTAACCTTGCGGCGCAGTGCGTTTGGAGCCGTGGAAAGCCACATTCAGGACGACTCGGAAGGCTTGGGGAAGGTCATCGACGAGCTTCTATACGACAGGAGGGTCTGTGTGCGACTTGAATGGCAGCAAGGGGACGTCGTGGTGTCGGACAATCTCGCCATGATGCACACGCGAGAGGCCTTTGAGTCGGAAGAGAAGCGTAAACTATGGAGGATTTATGTCGATTGATAGGAATCTGGATTCTTAAATTTTATTATCTGCGGTTCTGCTCATATCAAGTAGCCTTCTGCCGCTATTACTGATGTATGGCTGCTGATCCTCCTTCCGTGGTCATGGTGTCTTCGACTTACGTATCCGTTAAATCTTATACGGAATGGAGCCGGTCCTTTTCTAGGCAACAGCTGACACCTTTGTCCACCTCCGCAGGAGATTATCGACCATGTTAGAGTCTCCGTCGTCGTCTTCATCTTCGCGCTCGAGTTCCACGTTGACTCCATCAGCCAAATCGCAGTCTTCCCTAGGGTCGAAAGCTTCAATGGTCAGGTCCTCTACGTTCTCGACGTCCCACGATTGGCTGGCGGCATTGCGTCTACTACCGTAATCGACCCCATAGATAGGGGTTGAAGCACCAGACGAGCCTTGCTTGGCTGTCCACGATTCAGGACCGTCCCATGTGTCTTCGACCCAACGTTCTCTGTGACGCCGATCTGCAAAATCGTCCCACACATACTCAGCGGTCGTTGTTGTCTCGAGCTTCAACGCAGCAGGCTTTGGTCTTGCAGACGTAGTAGGGATGGAGGCATCAGGTGCCAAGGCGCCTACTCCTTGGCCCGACTTCTTTTTCAGCGAAGCAAATAGAGGCTTTGATCCATCGGGGTCAGCATCAGCACATATCTCCTTCTGGACCCGAAAGAGACGATCCTCGTATTCTTCTGCTTCACGTTCTTTCATCTTGAGCCACTCGTCCTGTTGAGCGATAGCCTTAGACCTCGCGGGATCGGGAGTAGATTCCTGCTCCATCTGTTGTCGTTTGGGTAGGAACGAGCGCCGCTGAGGTGTTGTGTAGAACGGAATGGTGGCATCCGGCGCTGGGGTTTGGGAAGCCGATTCCTCATCCGGGATGCCTTGCTGGACACTACTGACGATCGAGTTTCTTCTCTGGCGAACTTCCTGCAGAGCGTGCAGTAAGTGAGACCGCCTCGGGGTTCGGAAGATCTCAGTGTTTCGACGGCAAGGACCGCATCTCGGAGTAATTGAGAGATGTTGTCGTGTTCCAACACCCGCTGAGACTCCCATCGCTTGGTGGCGACATCAATACTCGTCGTCAACTTGTTTACAGCTGACGCACATTCCTTTAGCCTTGTTGAAACAGCGCTGGACTCAGTTGAGCCAGATTTGAGAGCATTTGGCGTTACTGTTCTTGCATTCACTAAACTTGAGCCTGGCTTTGCCAGCATAGATATTGCTTCTGCCCCGGTTGACGACCCGGACGATTGTGGAATCATCTTCGCACTGTCGTTGATCCTCATCTCCAGTTTCGTAAAGGCCGCACTGAGCTCTTCATAGCGGCTAGTTGCCTCGTCTTTGGCTTGTATCAAGTTCTGGATTTGAAGCTTCTCCAAGCTCAACTCCACCTTGATGTCGGTTCTCTTGGCTTGTCTGCAGTGCAATTAGTATGTCACGTTTCGAGAACAGATGGACACCCACGTCTGTTGCACCTTGCTACCATACGCGAAAACACTCAGCATGAGCAGTAATGTCGTCTTCAACTTCTCCAGATTTGCACGCAGGACTTCCAGTTTGTCCTGTTTCAGCGGCCACTTGAGTTTCTCGGCCAACGTTATTACAGGCTTCCCGCTGGAAGGCTTCATGGACTTGTTGAGAGCGTCGTCAACTTCCTGAAATGCTTCGCGGCATCCGTCCAGGACATCCTCAAGATCAACAAGGGCATCGTCCGTACACAGTTGTGCTTGTTGGTCTGCTTTCAACTGTTCATGTGTTCGCTCCAGGACCTTTGAGGTGAGCTTGACATCTCGTGCGATACGCTTGATGTCTCTCTCGGCGCCTTTCACAGTCGAAGCGTACTTGTACAAAGTTGTGGCCAGGTTGAAGCCCACTTCAGCCACTTGGAGGACGCCTGCAGCCGTTCCAAAGAGTTCAGCCATTGCAAAGGTTCAAATCGCCATCGTTTTGAAATCAGTGGAAGGGGAGAAGAGAAGAATGCGCCTGAAAGAAGCTGTATATTCAACGGGAAGATATTCAGCTGTCTCGTGGTACGAGATGGGGCGCAGCGCTATCAAGTCTGCGGCTGTGTTATGCTGCTGTCGTCGACATGATTCGAATTCGACAACAAGTCAAGTTCCACTGGAATGTTCGCAGAGCTGCAGTAACATTTTCCGCGGTAGTCCAAGGAAGATCTGATTTTCAGCGAATATATCCGGTCGCAAAAGAAGAGGTGAGGTCGGCGCGCTAGATTCACAATGCGTAAGTTCAGTACCAGCAGTCTCAAATGTACGTAGACCTTGCGCGCAGCGCTTTTCTGTCGCCCGGGCATCGCGTCGAGTCTTCCACAACAATCAAAGGTCGCGTTGAACGCGTCGATTTGCATCGAAACGCATCTGAACAGGTCGACGACGATGTCTTACTTGAGTACAAGCCGCCACTTGAGATGAGAAATGATACTACTCGTACTTCGTCCCACTTCCCAGGACGAAGACAACAGTTGGCATCCATCCTCAATATGTCAGCCTCCTGTGCACATCTTGTTCGTCCCTTGACTGAGACTGCAATACGGCCGAACTCTTTGGCAGGTTAGTACTATACCTAACATTCTTCAGCCACTGGCCTTTCCGAATACAACATCTCTCGGCTTACACGAGGACTTCAGATCGATTCTCGCAGTCTGCCGCTCTGCCCGTTGTTGCCAGAATGATGAAGTCGCAAAATGACGACTAGTATCTCATTCCAGGCAGAGCTGGACGCTCCCGCGAAAGATCCGCTCCGGAGTAGAGAGCTCCGACCACGGCAAGCCGAACTGCTATGTACAACCGCAGATCACTCGCGGAGCTGGCAGCAGCACAAGCTATTATCTCCGCTTCCAGAAGACGAGTCTCAAGACTGTCCTCCTTCGATTGCCCCACGCTAAACTAAGTCTAGTAAGACGTTGCTATGTACTATCCAGATGAGCAGATGCTGTTGACGTTATGAACTCTTCGATGGGGTCGGGTTGACAGTGCCGCTGCTCAGCCGGCAGCCCTTGGCTCCCAGCCGCCAGGATGCTCCCTCTGCGCGCGTGTATGGCCAATCGCATCTATATTCGTTCGTGTAACTGCAGCAATGCAAGCGGCGTCATAAGCTCGCCGAGCAGAAGCTACTGAACTACATATAAGTGTTTCTCCCGGTAGCATATCTGCTTCCATATTTACCACAACAACAGCTCCAGTACCTACCTGACAAGATGGCATTCGTCGAACATTCTGGGAAGCAAATTATTCCTCTCTGGATTGGTGGCGCCTCTCGACCGCTGGAACCATCACGGTTCCTCGAAGTCGTAAATGCTCGCGACTCAAAAGTCGTACATTACGCCCAAGGTGCTGATGCGACAGACGCCCAAGCAGCTGTCGACGCCGCGGCCGAAGCATTCAAGACTTGGAGGTACACTCGCCATAATGAACGACGCGAGACATTGCTGAAGGCAGCTGCAATCATGGACGAGAAGAGTGAAGAACTGGCCGCCGCCCAGGTCCTGGAGACATCCTGCACCTGGGGATACGCTCGCTTCATGCCCGTGCTCGCCAGCGGCGTACTCCGTGAGATCGCAGGCAACATCACCACGGCTCTGACCGGAACTCTACCGCCGATGGATGTTGAGGGGTACGGACTTGTCATGAAAGAGCCTATCGGACCCGTGCTGTGCATCCCTCCATGGAACAGCCCAGCTGTTCTTGGCGGGCGAGGAATTGCTTCTGCCCTCGCTGCTGGTTGTACCGTTGTGCTCAAGGCTTCAGAAGTCTGCCCGTGGACCTACCGCATTCTCGTCGACATCTTTGAACAAGCTGGATTGCCCAAAGGATGTCTGAACCAGGTGCAGTGTGGACGAGAGCAAGCTGCAGCTGTGACGGAAGCCTTGATCAGCCACCGCGACATCCGCAAGATCGAATTCATTGGGAGTGCCGCAGTAGGCAGCATGATTGCGCAGACCGCCGCCAAACATCTGAAGCCGATCTGGCTGGAGCTGGGAGGAAAAGGACCCGCCATCGTCCTTCAAGATGCACACCTTTCTAGGGCTGCGAAGCTCTGCGCTTTTGGCGCCTTCCTTCACCACGGGCAGATCTGTTTCTCGACCGAACGAATCATTGTTGTGCAAAGCGTCGCTGACAAATTCTGCCGCATCCTCAAAGAGGAGGTAGATGCCCACTATACAGGTGAGGCTGGAGCTGCCGCGTTGAAGTCGGGAGCGGACAATGCACACACCATGATTGAGTCGGCTGTTCAGAACGGCGCGAAACTCCTTGCTGGTGACAATACCTGGCTGGATGATGGCCACACTTCTCTTCGACCCACCATCATCACAGGTGTCAGTCGAGACGACAAGATCCGAGACCACGAAACCTTTGGTCCTTCGGCGTCACTGTACGTCGTCGATGGGGAGGACGAGGCAATTTCCCTCGCCAACGACTCTGCGTACGGCCTGAACGCTACAGTCTGGACAAGCGACACCATGAAGGCTCTTGACTTGTCGCGTAAGTTTGAGTACGGCCAAGTCCATGTCAACACCACCACGGTCAACGACCCCGCGACTGTTCCCGTCTCGGGCGTCAAAGGCAGCGGTTGGGGCGACAACAATGCCGCATATGGAATCTCCGAGTTCTTGGTCAACAAGACAGTGACTTTGCATCGGGCTGATGAGCCCATAGCGTTTGGTCGTTGATGAGTTGTGGATGCTTTTGGGTCAGCCAGTGTAATGTCTTTCCATCTCTTGTTAATGCTTTCCATCTCTTGTTAATGAAAGCGGCGGCGTTATTTCTTTTACGATTTCGGGACTATCGTTTGCCGCTAACATCAATGCAGTCAGACTTTTTCCTATTCCCTATCTTACTGTAGGTAAAGATACGTCTTCCGAACCACAGGGAGATGATGCCATAGTCCTCATGACGGTTTGTTCAAGACTGAGATCGATCGATCTACAGTAAGCTTCCCGGCCACCCTTTCTACGAGGGTGCGCGAGATCCACACTTGCACTACCACGAGACGTGAAGAACTGCTGCGATAAGAAACTTCCCGGCGTAGCATGCTTTTGGGCCTCGATGCCCGTCAACAACCCGAAGTGGATTGAATGGCCGTTAGGCAGATGACTGAGGATTTGAAATCTTATGGACGATGAAGCCGAACGTTGGTGATGGTAGTCAGACTTCTTTGATTTGTAGAGGCATGGAAGAAGCATTCGGAAAGAGGACATTTGGCATTGTGTGTTGATGGCGAGACAAGATTTACGCAGTCTCATGCTCTAGTGCCATGTTGCTCTGCTGCAATGCTTTTTGCCAATGTGCAAGTGACTCAGGAGTGGCCTGTCTGACTATGAGCTGAAGCTGGACGTTAGTTGCTGTCTTCGATATTGTGAAAACAGACTTACGCATTGTATGTTCTTCTCCAATGCATCTCCTTTCCTGCGCGGCCTTCCTCTTGCCATCTGCCTCTGGGCTCTCCCATTCTTTCTTTGCTCGTCGCGGTTGCCTATTCCTGAGCCCAGCTGAGCAATCACATCGCTGCGACCGACGTGCTCTAATGATAGCAGCACATGAGAAAGCGGAGCGACAAGGCTGCCACAAGCCGCAAGTCTCTCCTCTGGGGATGGGATACCGTACGCTGTTTGATGTGACGATAACGACATGCCGAGTTCTGCTTCGAGATCTTTCGTGTCGCCAATGCTGGTCTTGAATCAGAGACGAACGGCTATAAAACAACGCAGGCTTACCAAATCTCCAGACCATTTGGCACAAACAGTTCCAGGTTGGCTTTTGATAAGGCTTTCGCCACCGTAGAAGCATGGCCGAGCTCTGTTCCTATTCCGACACCCACTTGACCAACTGCTAGGCCGATAGCTGCCACACCTGGCCTGTGGGATAGCAGATTAGTTCAATGTTGCTATTGCACTTTCGTAGGGACTTCCGTGTAGGTATGCCATGCCACTTACAAAAAGTTCCCGGCAACATCAGCTGCTTTCTGGAAGATCTGTGCTTCTGGGTTGGGAACCAGTGCGATGTTGATCGTGTCAACAATGTCAATGAACACTCTTTCAGAGATGCCATAGATTCTCAGCTCATCGCTATACCCTCGGAGGAATGGTTTCGCGTCTCCGTAGTCGGTCTGTGGCAATGCCACTGGACGAAACCGAGAAGCCTCGTGATTGTAGAAGTCTTGCTCAGACCGTGGCATCGGGTTATAGGACTTTACAGGGTTGGTGTAAGCGCCACCGTTACTACCAAAATGTGATTTCGAGCCGTTGAGTCCCGTGTTGAGTTGACTGTCGTGGGTTCGAGCTGAAGAGAGGAGTTTCTTAAGTATAGGCATGGCGACCCAAGGTAGGGAGCAAGATGCTGAAACAGCGGCGTATCAATCGAGGTTCTGTACAGCATGTACAGCTGTATAAGTACCTGACTGAACAATGGGCGCCGTTTCACACTCCATTCGCGAGTGTGAAAGCACTCTCGCGTGACACGAGGCTGTGTAGCTAAATGATTGGCCCACCACCGAGGAATCTTGCTTGTACATTAGCTTCATTTGGAGCGGGAAGGCAGGTTTATTTCAGTGAAGAAGCTGAGATCAGCCCTGGCTCTTATTGACGCTCTCTACGCTATACGTTTTCGGTGCTCGACTTCACTATTGAAAGCTACGCGGTTGACGGACCTTGACTGTGATTCAGGGTTATCCTGCAAGTCGGCCACGACAGCCACAACTCAGCATCCGGAGACGACTTCGGCTAGCGATTCTCAGATTAAAGTATCCCATTTTATGTAAAACGACAACGAGTTGCGACTGGCCTCTGGGGACCTCTCCCTGACCCACCCACTTCTGCGCTAGCCTCTTCGGAACAGGGAAATGAGATGGTTCAAATGGATAAAGACCTCAGCAACGCCAGGTCCTCTTCTACACGGTCCACATCTGTCAAGCAGGGAACCCAGCCGGTAATGTGATGTTTGTAATGTTGCATCCTGCCGGGAGTCGAACACCGTTGAGCCTGTCCTTCAACCACGGAAATCCTGCCACAAACCCGTATGCGCCTCCTATCTCATGATCCGCTTTTGCCACCCGTAGATATTGAACTGTAACTCCCTTGTCACAATACTTATTTATCAAGGCATCAGTATCCGCAATCGGCGAGAGCTCGTCTGCCTCGCCTTTGCAAGAGAAGATTGGGCTTCGAGGTGTGCCATGTAAACCCATTGTTCCCACGCTATGTAAGACTGACTGAGGTGTTGCATCCAGAAAGGCGTTCGGTCTTCCAAAATACTTGGAGGAGACTTGTTGAGTCTGGAAGATGGGTTGGAGATTTGCACCGCAGACTTTGTTGGCTTCGAGAAAGCCGGGAGCCGAGAGTGGTTGTAGGTTGTCCGAGATCCATCGTGACAAGTTGGGGTACTGTTTGGACAGCCCTAGCATAGCCAACGGTATTACCGATGAGGAATTGGTACCTTCAACTGTCTCGAAGACAGAGCTGACGTTCGGCGTGAGCGCAGTGAGCAATGTGCCCTCAATGGTCAGCTCCGGAGAGTATGTGGCCTGTAGCTCCAGTGCCCATTCACTTCCGAGAGCACCTCCAGATCCTCCTGCCATAACTTTTCGAGCGTTGCTGGATAGACCAGTAATGCTCCTGGACCGCAGCACAGCTCGCAATGAGTCGAGCACGGCTTGGCCAGACTGGACACCGTTCGTGAAAGCTGATGTAAATCCTTCGAAGTCCGGCACAGAAACATACCAGCCCTCTTGTAATGCAAGTTCGATGATTTCGCGCTCGTAAATGAACGAATCAGGCTGATAGAGCTGGTATGAGGGAGGGCAATCGATGAAAGCGGAGTCGTATGCATTCTGCAAAGATAGCAGCTTGTTCGGGTGTGCATTAGGCGGCACAAGCACGGTAGTTACGACCGCGTTTGGTTTTCCTTGGCTGTCCGTCGAGCGATAGAGGAGCTGATGGGTTTTTGCGATGGTTGCGTTGATTCCGAAAGGTTTGGGAAGCTGCCGAGGGCGTAGAATACTTTCAGGACGCTCAAGTTCGTATCGATATGGTGGCTGATAAAATGCATCGTCGGAGGGAGGAAGTGGAACGTATGCAGTACAGGTCGCCAGTAAGCCACAAAGGGGCAACAAGGAGTGGAACAATACCATACTGAGGGAGAGTAGTGGATCGAGGTTTAATTATGATAGATTGATGAAGTATTCTTGCAGGAAACCAGAGGTGTTTGGAACGAACATTGCTAAGAACCCAGGTCGGGGGCGAGCACTGCCATCCTTGAAAGTGGGTGATGGTAAAGGGGCAACCTCCGGAGTACGTGGAGGAGTTGAACAGGCTGATCTGGCCTATTGTGTTAGGCTGCAAGATGGGTAGACTTGTCGAAATTCGTGCAGATCGACTTGACCTACGTCTAGCGATTGGCTATATAACGAAACGTGTTTCAGCTGAGGCTCGTCCGGCTTCTAGCCCGATCAAGCAGCTGTCCTTGTGGAATTCGGCATACCGCAGAGCCGAAGGCTGAGAGGGTACCAGTCTTCTCAGTGAGGAAACAAGTCTCTGCAGGATTCAGCTGAGAATCGCCAATTGGCTGTCCACCGAGCACATGTAAAGGCAGCTCGGAGAAGCTTGTTTTCCACCGGATTGGTATGGGACTGACACTGCTTCGCCCTTGCCAAGACGACGTTTGGAATAGACGCCGGAACTCGGGCGATCTTGTGCAAAAGCTCGGAGTTCCCAGACGTCCCCATTGACTGGCTTAAAAGAAGCAGTCCCATTCGGACACGAGATTTATCCATATTGGAAACACCTTTGCCCACAGCTTCAACTGCGACTACACCTTACGTACTATTGCGACCGCGATTTGTCACCCTATCTTTGATGCTCTACCGAACCACATCAGAGTGGTCTTTTTGACGGAAACATGTTCGACTGGGCGAAACAAAAGTATAACCCGCTCATGCACACTCCTCACACGCCCGCAGCTGACAGTGAAGCAACAGGCTCGGCGTCTCAGACCCCACTTATAGATCTTCCGCCATACTGTCCGTCGCCGAACAGGCAAGCGAAACACCCTTTTCCGAGCTCAAGAGAGAGAATCAAGCGTGGGAGTGTATAGAAGCAACCAGTGTGGAGTCGAAGACTTTCTACATGGTTAGCAATAGCGGCAAATTTGCTTGGGTTCAGGTGATATATAGCAACATTATGTGTGGATCCGTGATATTCCACGACTTACTACTGAGTCTTCGCTGATGGCATGAAGGAACCTTCGGAGAACGGTACATTTCAACACCAAGATATATCCCCAAGACCCAAGCGGAGACCTCATTTGGAGTTTGGTCAACGTCTTGAACTTCAGTTTCTCGCCAGACAAGCAAGACTTCGCCGCGGATGACTGCTCTTTATCTCTTGATGAGAGCGGAGAGAGTTTTCAGATCAATAGTCGCGTGGATCCAGGAATCATAGTGGACTTGACATTTACAAAAACGGCGCCGGGAATCGTGGCAGGCAAGAACGGGACAACAAACTTCGGCCCGGATCCAGAAACGCCTTGGGGTCGTATCAAACACGCTTTCTGGCCTCGGTGCCGGGTGGAGGGAACCATAATGACGAGGCAGGGTCTGATGGATTTCGACGGGCAAGGGATGGTCTCGCATGCATTGCAAGGCATGCAGCCACATCTCGCAGCGGCCAGGTGGAACTTTGGGTTCTTCCAAGGTCCGACGTATTCGGCGTTCATGATGGAGTTCATTACGCCGCCGTCGTATGGGAACACCATTGTTAATGTAGGTGCGATTGCGACGGATGGCACTATTGTGCTTGCTGGTGCATCTCCTTTGACCAGAGTGCAGCATGTGGAAACTAGAGTCGATCCAGAGACAGATTATCCTGAGCCTTGCGTTGTGGATCTCACATGGGAAGGTACCGGCACAGGAGGAAGAAACATGAAAGCCAAGATCACAAGCAGTTTGGGCGCTCGGACAGATCGAATCGATGTTATGGGTGAGATGCCACGAGTTGTCAAGCAACTTCTTGCGACAGCTTCGGGTGCGAAGCCTTACATATACCAGGCGAGTAACACTATGCAATTTCGCTGAGAGTACATTATTAACAAATGCGTGTAGTACATACGGAAAGTAAAACTGATGATCACGTTCGACGATCAGGTATTCAGGGAGGAGGAAGGTCAGCTGTTCATGGAGACTACTTTCCTTTCTTGAGTATCGACTTCAGCAAAGCTCCTCTCGTAATATGCGCACAATGGGTCTTAGTAGCACGCTTGCACACCATGTGATAGCTTCCTTGCCACTTGCAATTGAGATGCCTTGATGCCTTAGGTGCCTGACGTGATCAGTAAGGCTGTGGATCCGTGCATGCGGCTGAAGTCTTGAGCTCCAAACTCTATCGAAGTGAAACTTCTCACAGCTCCATGATTGGCTAGGTATCGAGAAGGATCAACTTAGTTTTGAGATCAACAGTCTATCTTTGTCATCGCTTTCGTTAGTTGTCCTTTTATATACAGCTCCTTGGATCCTGAGTGACCTTCGCACTTGTCGCATACACCGGATTTGCCTCGTCAGCCATGACCGAGAAACGTGGAAGAGTCGTCACTTCCAAGCCTACGAGGCAGGGGTGCCGCACATGCCGGCAGAGCACCCTGTATTCATTGCCGGCATGTCTGTCCGCTGATTCATTCCTAGGCTACGTCGTATCAAATGCGACGAGACTAGACCTCGATGTAATCGATGTACGTCGAGCGGTAGACTTTGTGCAGGGTACGTAGGTTGAAGGGCGGAAGACGAGCATATAGCAGTCTTGGAATGTCACGCTTGGCTGCCAAGTGCGAATGTAGCCCGAATGACATGTCCAGCCCTGAGATACGTATGCTGACCTCTTAACTTTCTCCCAAAGATACCCACCTACAGGATCTCCTCGTAGTAGTTTTACCGCACGCCAACTTCTACCTTTAGAGGCTCAAGGCCCCAGCTTGTGCTCTATGCCATCCCTGACGCTCGATACGACGGACTACGAACGCTATGCCTTCGACTACTTCCGCAGGACTACCGCTCGTCAGATGCACCTCAACACTCCCCGAGCTTGGATGACTCGACTAGTTCTACGCTTAAGTCACGAGATCCCCGTGTTCCGCGCAATAGCAGCTCTAGGAGGCATACATCGAGGGTTGGTACAGATTACGCATGTTGGCTTTGTGCATACTTTCCTCGAGGACCGCAATACATTGCATCAGTACGGTAAAGCTATCGTTGCTCTCGAACCGCACATTGGCGAATTATATTCACGTTTCACTCCGGTTCTGGAGACGGTCTTATGCGCCTGTATTCTACTTGCTGCTTGTGAGATAGTGAAGAGCGATACCACCGCGGCCATCTCTCATCTACGCTTCGGCAACAGGGTCTTCTTGGATTATGATCCCACAAAGCAGACTGGGATGCTTTACGAAACGGAGACATCCAAAACTTTGATATCGACTTTCAAGTTGCTTCAAGCGAACGGCATCCTCCTGGAGACAAGATCTGCTGAGAGCTGCTCTTCAATTCCAAGCTCTCCGATGTCTTCGCCTCCACCATCGGATCTTGAGACCCTCCGAGTGACGCTTGAACGATTGACGACCGAGGAGCGCGATTTACGCACGGATCTGCTGCGCATGGCACAAGCCGACGCTTCTCAAGACCTGACTGGAAAGAATATCCTGGAGAAATGGTGCATTGATCATTGCAAAAGTCGGACGATCAAGCCGAATCTCAACGACAATCTTTCATCGCGTCTCCAAAAACTAATAACTCGACACGCTTCCTGGATGATCTCATTCAAGTCTACTTTAGACAGCCTGTCTATCCCTCCTGGAGATAAAAAAACGAAACGAAGCCTGATCCTCCTTCAGATCCAGCACTTCTACTCCACCTTCCTGCTCACATCCTGCAGATCAGTACGGGAAGTTCCCAATGACGTCTTTCACGATGAATACTGTCGCATTCTTGACCTCGCGGATGAGTACTTGGACTCCTCCAGACTGGCCGATGGAGATCTCCGCCAATCCTCAAGCACGCCTGCAAACTTTGCTGTTGAACCAGTCATTCTTCCAGCCCTGTACTTGATTGCCCTGAAATGCCGAGATTCAATCGTGCGACGAAGAGCTATTCAGACGCTGGCATCGACGGATAGACTTGAGGGGTTCCAAAAGAGTCGAAGCCTAGCGGCTTTTGCATCGAAAATCGTCGAAATCGAAGAGCGTAGAGCCAGGGCATTTGTCGGTCTTCATCCGACATACGACCAGCCGCTGAGGGCTGAGCAGGTTCCAGAAGCGGCGAGGTTTCTGGATGTTACGGTGAAGCTGGCGCCTAGGAAACCCTTGGACTTTGAGATTGTTGGAGGCAGATTTGCATTCGAGCGAGAGGGAGAGTTGGAAGTGGTGCGTCTTACCGGTGAGACCGACGTGTAGCTGTTCGAATGGCATGTTTGACCTTTAGGAGAGAATTTCAACGTTGGGATACAGACAGAGCCTCTCTGTCTTGGCCAGTCCGTGCTGCCATCGATCCGGAGAAGATTGTTACAAAACACGACATCGGCTACTCGATGTGCTGCCGCCCAATTTCCTCCGTTTCCAACGACACCTCCTCCATCCCAAACGACTTTATCAAACCCAACCCACTCAACCCCGACAGAACATACCAAATAATCCGCATGGTATCGAGATACGATCTCGAAATCTCCTCTCTAGCCCGCGACTCCACAAGCTCCGGAATGAAAGCCACAGCAGCACTCGGGTCCTGTTTCACCACAGCGTCCACGGAAACCGCACCGTTCGAACGAATAGAGCTCGCGAAAGCGAGCGAGAAAACCGTCGACGCCAGCGCAAGCCCGATCAGGCCGCCAAATAGTCGGATGGAGACTAGAATGCCGACGGCGAGGCCTTGATCGTCGGGGCTGGTGCCGCTGGCCTGCATGACGAGAGGCGAGACGGTGAAGAGCGTTCCGATGCCTGTGCCGGTTAGGATCTGGAAGACGATTGATTCGACGAGGGAAGTTCGCGCGTCGCAGAGTGAGAAGAGTCCGAGGCCGGGGGTTAGGAGGCCCCATGCCAGCCATGATAGGAGACGGGTCTTGCGAGTCAGGTCTACCAGGAAGCCTGCGGCGAGGATGGCTGCTACGAGGCTGCAGCATAGGGGGAGCACTAATACCGCGGAGCGAAGGGGCGTGGCGAAGGTCACGGCTTGGAAGAATAGGGGCGGCCAGTAGAACATGGGGTTGAGAATGAGACCGTGCAAGAACCCCGTGATGGTCATGACCTTGGCTGAGCGGGATCGGAATACACGGTATGGGAAGAGAGCATTCTCGGGTCGCGCTTCGTAGACTACAAGTCCGCCGAGTAGGACGAAGCCCGTGATCAGTGGGAGTAGAATTTGCACCGAACTCCATGGATTATCTGGCCCAGCAATACTGAGCGGGACCGCAACAGCCGGGCACCCAAGAGCGAACGCCGTCATCCCGATGAAATCTAACTGTCGCATGCTCGCCCGAATGGGTCTCAGCCGCAAGAACACCACAGCCAGAGCAGCGGAGGCGCCCACCATCGGCAGGTTGATCCAGCCGATCCAGCGCCACGAGGCATCATGAGCAAAAGCCGCGCCGATAATCGGGCCCGCGACCGTCCCTACACCCATCGGAACAGCCATAAGTCCCATGTACAGAGGCCGCTCCTTAAGGGTCGTCAAATCTGCCAGGATGATCTCGTTAAGAACGTCAAGGCCACCGCCCCCAAGACCCTGCACTGCGCGGCCCAGCACCAGGAGCGGCATGGAGTGCGCAGTGGCGAAGATGACGGCGCCCGTAGCAAACAGCGTGAACGCTATGTAGAGAGGGATCTTGCGGCCAGTGACGTCCGAGAAAGTGGTGTAGAGAGGCTGCGTGATGGCGACCAGGAGAATGTATGCTAGGCCGGCCCAAAAAGCCTCGATGTTGGAGCCGTGCAGTTGGCGCGTGATGATCTGGTACGGGCGTGTTAGTAGACGCCAAGCACGATATCATGGTCGTTGGGGTTACTTACTGGAAGCGCAACAGAAAGCATCGTCGTATCGAGTGAAGCGACCAGGACCATAAGCACAAGAGACAGGAAGGCAAGGTGGAAGGTGAGTGGCCGGGAAGGCGTATCTCCTCCATGCTGGGCTCCAGAGACAATCGTAGGTGGTGGTGATGCACGGTCGGAAGAATGCGATACAACTTGCGTCGCGGAGACGACTTCGAGTTCGATAGAGGTCGGCATTTCGTGAAGTGAATGTTGAAGTGTGGCGCCCTCACTCACTCCTTAGGAGATTCCATCGGGCGTTCGCTTTCGATACCAACTCTGTAATAACCATTACTGAAGTTACCAGATGGCAAACTCTAAACGGGTGAGTCTTGATCTCTCTATTCGGCTGGGAACATGTGATTGGCTGTCCACCGAGCATACGGATCCTCTATATCGTGCATACAAGCCTTCCGGTTGCGCGAGAAATCGGTGATCCTTTTGCAGCGCGAGAAATCGATGATCCTTTTGCTACGCACAACACTTTCATCCCTATCGACCTGGAGTCGTCCATACCGCCAAGACTGCTGGGCACAAAAACACGCCAAGTCGATGCTGCTGCGCCATGTGGAACGTTGCGTCTCAGCCGCAGGTACGATGTTGGAAGTCCAGCTGAGGCTCGGTCGGGATTATATAATGGAATTGGAAGAGCACTGCCACTGACTGCACGTTCGAACTTGTCCTCTTCTCAATTTTGGTAGCCTTTACAGAAACCTCAATCGAGAAACAATGGCCGACGAGAAGCAAGTGGTTGTCGAGACGACACCTTCGGGGCAAACTACGATCTCAGATGAAAAGATTGTGGTTCAGACTGGGGACGAGCCTGTTCAAACACCAGTTGTCAAGTCCTTTTCTGTCTTCCGTGTCGCAGACGACATTCGAGAAGTCCGCGATTCGACAACGGGCAAGCTTTCGTACAAAGTCGGCCTCGAAATCAAGAACCACATCCTCCGTCCGAAAGAGCATATGGTTACCCTCACGCCGAAGTCCGGAGACAAGGCTTCTTCATCGGCAAGTGCGAAAGTCAATGCCAAGTCTGGCGACATCCAAATCAGCAGCGGCGCAGAGACCCCATGGCAGCCGCTCGAGAGGCAGGATATCAAGCACACCTTCTCCGCTGTGGGTCGCCAGTTGCTCTGGGAGCCCTCGTCAATGGGCATCGACTTGGGACAGTTCAAGCTACTCGATGCGAATACACAGCAATCTCTCGCGGTCTGGAAGACCGAAGTATCTATTCCTGGACAATCGGCCAAGATCGACTTCTTCTCGACAACCGATCCACACGCGGAAGCCCTCAGCCTAGCAGCCATCTTCGGCATCCTCGAATCCATGCACATCGCCGCAAACCGCGACGACGACCACGGCGGCGGGTCTCGAAAATTCGCCGGTGTCGATCCAGGCAACTCGATGGATATGGGCGCCGGCGCGGGGATGCTCTAGACGTCTTTGGTGGTGATTTCGCATTTCCCGCCTTTGGGCTTGATGACAAAGAAGTCGATGATGTCCATGCTTTCGGCTGTGGTGGAGTCTGCGAGGCGGGCGTTGGGGAGTTCGCGGAAGAAGAGGGCGGTGGCGTGGAGGAGTTCCATGCGGGCGACGTTTTGGCCTAGGCAGGCTGGTGGGGAGATCGATTAGTATGGTTGCGTAATGGAGCCGGTAACGCTGAATCCTTACTTCTGATAGTACCACCAAAGGCTTGGAAGTGCTCTTTCATCTCTGGCGTAGCGTGTGACCAGCGGTCGGGATCAAACCTGATGCGTAACCAGTGAGCTTCGACATTGAGGTAAGGATATGTAACTTGACTCACTGTTCAGGGTTGGGGAATACTCGAGGATCCCGATGGAACGTATACGCCTGGGTATCCACAACAGCAAACCCTGGTATGGCATATTGCCCTCCGAGGAACGTTCCCTCGGAAGCAACTCGAGGAAGGCTAGACGGTACAGGGGCATGCAGGCGTAGTGTCTCAGTGATGACATTGTTAATGTAAGGCTTAGACTCCAACTCTTCCCAGGAAGGATCTTCTGAGCATGTCTCGAGCTCGGCGGCGAGCTTCTGATGAATATTAGGGTGCTTCAGGACCGAGTATACAAGATACGTCAACGCTATAGCTGTGGTATCTGATCCAGCAATGATGATATTGGCGGTTTCGTGACGGACGATGGAATCGGGGATTTTCTGGGTCCCGTCTTCAGGGACCATTTTCGAGAAAAGAGTCTTTGCGCTTCCTGGTTTCGCGGCTTTTGTATTCTTCACGGCAGTCTCGCCGTACACATCGAAGCGTTTGAAGATGTCGTTCGGTCTTCCGATGCTGGGGATGGGCAAGTACATGATCAGGTACCAGAGCCAGGGCAACTCTTGACGGACACCGATGAAGATCATTCCGCTCTCGATGTCGTGGATGAGTTGAGACTTGGTTTCGTTCTCGACCATGCGGAAAGGCTCCCCGAAAGCGAGGGATGAGAGGACGTCGGACGTCAGGAGGGAGAACCACTTTGCAACGTCGGCCGTGCCTATCGCGCAAGAGTCAACAAACCAGAAGAGAGAATTTCTAGGGGTTCGGTACGGACCTTGAGATGCGTCACGCTTGATCTTCCCAATCACTGCCTTGACGAGTCCAACGACAACAGGTTCCCATTGTACGACCGCAGCCTTAGTACCAGCTTGCTGAAACAATCTTCGCCTCGCGGAAGCCACCTTCTGGTTTCTGAGGCCAAACACCCCACAAGTATTGTCGTCAATCTGCGTCGGCGTCTGTCCTTGGTACCAGGGCGCTTTGATGAACTCGGTGCTGATTCTGTGGATCTGTCTGTGCGCTTCGATAGACGACGTGGAGATCTCGCTGGGAGCAATGCGGACGTACGGTCCGTACTGCCTGTGAAGCTCGTGGATGTACTTTGTTCGGTGACCCCTGAGCACCTCGATTTTCAACGGCCAGGTTGTGAAACGTGATACGAAAGGTCCTGGGATCTTTCTGAGGTCAGGGTGGAAGGCTAGCCGTAGGACTGAGACGGTGTATCCGAGCACTGTAAGAGCGATGCCCGTAACGACCGCTTGAAATAAGACCTCCATGTTGCCGTTCATCTCAATCGCCGTCAGCTCTTGTAGAGTAGTATGCCACTTTAGAAGTCTTATACCAGAACATCATCTTCGATGAGTTACGACTCTAGAGAAGCTGGCGACCCTAATTAACAGTGCCGGGCTGAAGGATTCAAATTCAGCCGCGGGCAGTGAGTCGCAGAAGGCATTAGGACTCGGGCCCCATCTGCTTACGGCCCCCATCTGCTTACGGCCCCCATAATCGACTGCTCAAATCTGGCCAATGACAAAAGTAGGGCTCTGGATTCAGCCTTCAAGGCATCTTGTGCATGCACGCAATAGGTCTTTCGTCCACAGCTGTATCAACATGATTCGCCCGGGCGAGGTACGCTACTTGCTGATCGCACGAGCGTCGTCTTCGAAGCGAATGGCTTTGTCAGAACTATTGTTGCATCGTCTATCAGGATTGCCATTGACATTATATCGTAGGCACAGGGCTGAAATGTAGCGCTGTCCCATCATTTGCCGCTTGCACACATTGGCCCTCACCCACCAAATCAGCGGTGTCGGCCAGACTTCGGAGGCGCCGAAGGCGAGGAATCCGGTTCACGATCGCGAGGCGCAAATATACAGTAGTATACAGGCTCTACCAACAGGTCAGCATCTACACACAGGCCTGCCAGCTCAAAGCCGCAGTCACGCTGCCCGAGACTATCTCGCATTCTTGCGTTCTTCAGCCCTCCTCTTCGCTCTCACAGCCGCACGCCGCCTCTCACCACCATCAACCTTGTGTCCTCTCCTCTGCTCCCACAATCCGTCTTGTACACGCAATCTCGCAACGCCCATGTGTCCCTTGATGTATTCCACGCCCGTGCCGCCTATTTTGTTGCCCGTCACGATCTTGAACCCCTCCACTGGCTTGACCTGACCCTCTTTCAGCCGCAAAGGTGGTGCCAATGCCTCCAAAATGCTCTTCTTCCCCTCCTTTGGTTTCGGGTTCGCAGGGTCCTCTGGCAGAGTGACTGTTGGCCGCACGTTCACGATGACCTTCCTAGTTCCAGCATCTCGTGAAACAGTCGCAGGAGCGTCTGCCCCTTTCGCAACCGGCACTTCAGCGATGCGTAGCTCTGCGATTCCATCTTTGACCTCAGTCAAATCCCCACCAATGCCGTGAATACCATTCCTAAAACGATCTCTCCACCATAATACATATCTCCGTGCTCTTGCGGGTTCGACGCCGGATTCTCTGAGTTGTTGAGAGGAGAGGGTGAAGAGTGCTTCCCAGGAGGGAATCTTGCCAGCGTGCGCCGACATGTTGCGGCCGATGAGGGTGAGGAAGGCGGGTACATCGGGAACGAATGGGGTGGGTTTCGGTACGCCTTGCACACGTCAGCATGTGGTTGTTCCACGCGCAATGGCAAACATACGTAGGGCTGTGTTGAGTTTATGCATGCCACGGACTTGAGTTTGGCATTGGAAACATGTCGTCTGTCGCAGTGCCGTTGGAAGGCTGAGCAATGCCAGGGGCCGTTTAGATGCCATATCAGGCGGTGTCCACGTGAAGAAATGAGATGATTGAAGTGAATGATGGGATGCAGTGAAGTCAAGACGACATCCCCGAGATTCGTGAACTTGGCCGCAGAAGCTTCCCCAATCGGCCGCCAAGCCTTCATGAGAGTCAAGACGGGTGATGACAAAGACAACTTATGACTCGTGAGAATTCCGAAGAATCGCAGTTCACGAGGCTGCTTCTTTAATACATCTTCTGCAACGCATGTGCAATCTAGCACAGCCTTGGACTACGACATATGGCAGAGATGTGCTTCCTGTATATGGGGCGAGTATCCATTCCCAATATGTCAGACCGAATCCGACGCATTGCAAATGCCCATGCGATCGCGTCTCAAGACTACGAGCTGACCATGCACTCGCGACATTATGTAGCTGAGCATGAGGTCGTTCGGCTTCCCGGCAAACTTCGGCTTCTTCATCAATGGGGGTGATTGAGACCACGGACTGAATCCGCAGTCGTTATAAAGCAAAGCCGGGAAACACTTACATTATCAATCAAAAGATGCACATTATCTCCATGAATACCTCTCATCCTTTTGCGACCAAAGCAAAGAAAAATTACCAATCTTAGAGTACTTGATCGAGTCCGTCACCGCATCAAAATTCTCTGGCTCCATAACCATTGCCACGGAGTCGTAACAAGCATGGCCGATTCGACCAAACATTCGTCCCGTCTCACTCGCCGCAAGGTCCTCATTTTCGGAGGAACCTCTGGGTTGGGATATGGAGCTGCGGAAGCATGTATCGAGAATGGAATGACTGTTGTGATAGCCTCTTCATCTGAAGCCAAGATCAACACGTCCATCGAGCGGATCTTGGAATCGTATCCGTCGGCAAGAGACCAAGTCTCGGGTCATGTCTGTGACATTGGAAACCGAACGACCTTAGAAGACAACATCGTCGGGCTCTTTGAGAAAATTGGCAAAGTGGACCATATCAGTGCGTAGCTCGTAGTGTTCGACCAGACCAGCGTTTGACGTGCACGACAGTCTACACCGCCGGCAGCCCGCTCGATACGGTGACCCTGCCTCTCGAACAGATCACTGTCGACTCCGCTATCGAGTCCCACATAATCCGTTACTTCGCTCCCATGATCTTGGGCAAGCACGCAAAGAAGTACCTCTCCCCAGGACCGTACAGCTCTATCACCTTCACCTCCGGTACCATTGCGCTACGCCCTAGAATAGGCTGGGTCCTCGCAAACGGAGTCATGGCTGCCGTGGAAGGCCTCACGAAAGCTTTGGCACTTGAGCTTGCGCCTATTCGTGTCAACATCGTTCAACCAGGGGCTGTCGGCACCGAGATGTGGGATATCCTTGGCGAGGAAGCGGTCAAAGGCTTGAAAGCTAGTGTCGAGACAAATGCGCCCACAAAGCGCCTGGCCCAGCCTGAGGATATTGCTGAGTCGTATATCTATACTTTGAGGGATATCAATCTGACGGGTGCGGTGATTAAGACGGACAGTGGAGCTGACCTCAAATGATGGATGTATCAATCTATAGCAGGGCTCTGCTATCGCCAACGACTTTCTGTAGTTCAAACACATCAATAGTACAATCCAACCTCGTCTGAAACATCCTTCTCGAAGAAAGCAGAGCTTTATCAGCCTCCACCTCTTCCGGAGCACAATCAAACTCTCCTATCACCATCTCACCTATCGTCCCGTCGATGCGCTTGTACAACGTCGACCTAAGATGTCCTCTGGTTCCATCCATGGCGCCGCTAAGTCGAGGGTCCGTTAGCGACGTATACAGAACAATCAAAGTCCTTGGCCAATTGCTACTATCATTGCGTGCATTCGGACTCTCATGGCTCGTCACCCTCTCGCAGATCCTGGGATCGAACTCCGCAAACTCATAGACATCCCTCCCGCCCAGAAGCTTGACATGGCGAGTCTTCTCAGCGGCTCCCTCCAGGCCACCTTCAATCAAAGCCTTGGCATCTTCTGTCGGGTACAGCGCAAGATGAGGATACGTCTCTGGAGCCTCCGCAGCGGCATTCACGATTCTCTTCTTGTACCGCACGGCGACGTCGCAGACTTTCGGCCGGTAGGCGACCATGTCGGGGAGATGCTCACTGTCGTAGAAGTCTGTGTATGTTTCTTCGGTGATGTCTGAGCCTTCTTTGAGGCGGGAGAGGACGAAGAGTACAGTCAAACCTCCTTATAGCGATACTGCATATAACGATATCCTTGCTATAGCGATACTGCCAGCTGTCACCAACTTTCCTACTGCAAAATATCGTTCTTCCTGCCTATACCTATATAACGATCGTATCTCAGATTTGCTTACTAAACTATCGTTATAGATATGCCTCCGAGGACCGCATTTTTAGAGGCAGAGAAGCTCGCACTGCGCTAGTAGTATTAAGACTGCCCTTTACTTACACAAAAGGAGCTCTATACTTAGTTTAAGAGCTAGTTCAACAAGCCTATCCGATAAGTAATAGTCTCTAAGATCCTTAGTGCCCGATACCGTTACCTTAAGAGCGATACAGTAGTACAGCTAGCACGAAAGAAGTAACGTAGTATCTACTACGCAGAGCTTAAAGATACCCTTACCTAGTAGGTAACACGCTATTAGTACTTACTCGCAATTAACGGCGACCTTTTAAAGTTAAGAGCAAAGTAGTACTAGTATCGGCTGCCTTAATATTAAAGTCTACAAGAGCTAGCCTTTAGTAATAGTTAGCTTACTAGTTTTAAGAGTAGGCACAATATTAAGGATAGGAGAAGATACGGAGAGGCTGTAGGAGTTAATAAGCAGTTAATAATAGCTAATATTGCGATCCTTTAAGCACGCCTTGTACGATACCCCCTTAAAGATCAGTATAACTGTAATAAGACTAGCTTGTTTTAGAAGATAGTGCCTAATCGTGCGTTATTAACAGTACTAGTACCTAGCTACAAGAAAGAGAAGGTTCGGATAACAGTATATTACTATGTTAATATAATAGGCAGTTATAAGCTTCAGCTATAGATTATTAGCCGCTATTAAAGACTACGTTGTTTTACTGCTACTAGAGTGTAGATTAAGAGACTAGACTGCACCTATCGAGCTAACAAGAAGAGCTAGATAACTAGCCTAATTATGCTACAATAGCTTTGCTAGTTTAATAGCTAGATAAGTAGCCGAAGGGTAGTCTTAGTTATAGATAACTTTAGTGCTTACGAGACTGCTATTAACGAGCTTAATACACTGCCTACTAAATACGGTCTTCGTAATACTAAGGTTGTCTAGCTTCTACTAAATATAATAAGCAAGTCTTAGCCGCTAGATTAAGGCATTATTACTACATTTAAGGCCTGTTATCGACGGCACTAGCTCCGTTATATAGTAGATAAGGTTAAAGAAGAGCGAGATCTACTTAAGACAATAAACCTGCTTAAGGCTATCCGCTTCGTAATTAGAGCCTAGTATAAGGTATTAACTTAAACAATTATAAACTGCTAGAATCACTTAGCTATTATATTATAGGCACAGCCTTATATATAGTAACAAAGCACATTACTAGCTTAGGCAAGTGAAGCACTTACTCTACTTAAGTAGTAGTTATAAGGTCTCTAATAATAGCAAGTTATTCGTTAACGAATAAGTATTTAATAGCTTCTCTACGTGCTAGAGGAGGATGTTATAGATAACCTTAACGACCTTGCTAAGCAGATAGCTTAGTAGTTTAAGCCTATTCCCCCTAAGGAGTTAGATTAAGAGGAGGTTAAACAACTACTACGTATATATACATCTTAGGCTTTAAAGTTGTTAAGGCAGCTATAGCTCTATAAAGAGCAATCTGATAATTGTAATAGCAGCTAGCTACAGAGCCTTAATAAGTACGAGAAAGTAGTCTAATAAAGAGCCGTAGTTAGCCTTCAACAGCAGGAGATATTATTATATTTTGGAGCAGGCTGAATGCCAAGACTGCTGCACGTGATGTCTCTATATAACGATACCTTGTTATAACGATAGAAATATAATATCACCACGCTACTGTTATAGAGAGGTTTGACTGTAGGCCGGGCATCTTGTGGTGGTTGTTTGTCAATGCAGGGGTGTCGTTGGCGGATGCTCGGTAGGATCTGCCGAGGGAGTCTGTGCGCGAGATCGTGTTGACTTCACTCGTGAAGACTCGAAATTCTAGACACATTGGTGACCACTCGACGACCGAAACTTTAGAAAGCGAAACCTTGAGCAACTTTGTATTGCGACTAAACGCTATTTGGCACCTGAAGATGCGATAGAAAGGCCATCAAGCCCCAGGACCGAGGCCATATCTAAATCATGGCCCACGTCGCCAAATCGCCAGCGCTGGATGTACCTCCAGAACCTCCCTCCAAACGCATCAAGCTGTCGCCGCAGCCGAAGAAAGAAGACCCAGATGATAGCGCGCCCGCTTCTCCTACCAGCACACCACTTGTCGCCGATCTCGCCGAGCAACTAGACGCCCAAGAACGGAACAAATATGTCAAAGGAAAGAAGCTGGGATCCGGTCAGTACGCCGATGTGTACTCGGCGTATTTGATCACAGACCCAACACAGCTTGTGGCCATCAAGAAGATCAAAGTGGGTGCAGAAGTGAAGGAGATGGGCATTTCATACGATTCGCTTCGAGAAATCCGGTTTCTGCAAGAGCTCGATCATCCCAACATCATCAAGCTGTACTCAGTCTTCAGCACCAAGAATCAGAATCTCAATCTCGTGCTCGAGCAGCTGCCGCAAGGTGATCTGCTCAAACTCATTCAAGACACCCAGAATATCAGCTATACCCCTGCAGACGTGAAAGCGTGGATGCTCATGCTGAGCAGGGCTGTGCACTTCTGCCATGCCAACTTCATACTTCACCGCGATATCAAGCCGAACAATTTGCTGATCGCTGCGAATGGTGAGATCAAACTTGCAGATTTCGGTCTGGCCAGAAGTTTTGCAGATCCCTATCAACCCATGACCTACAACACGATCACAATATGGTACCGACCGCCTGAGCTCTTCTTCCAAGCTCAATTCTACGGCGGCGCAGTTGACGTGTGGAGCTGTGGCGCCGTATTTGCGGAGCTCATCTCACGAGACGTTCTGTTCAGAGCTTGGCCAGAGTCCGAAATGAACATGGTCAAGCTCATCTGCGAGAAGGTGGGGACGCCGACGGATGAGAACTGGCCTGGTGTGAGCAAGCTGAAAGGCTACGTCACACCTACAGAGATCCAGCCAATCCGGCCGAAAGACTACTGGCTTGCGAACTTCCGAACGATCGGCGAGATTGGTGTCGATCTCCTGATGAAGATGCTGACTCTGGACCCACGGGTTCGACTGTCTGCTGAAGGAGTGTTGAAGCATGAGTACTGGACAAGTGTGCCGAAGCCAAGCAAGCTTCATGAGCTTCCAAGGAAAGGTGGTGGGATGGAGGCGATGGGAGAGGATCTTAAGCGAAGAGGTGGCGAGGTGCCAGGGAAAGAAAACGAGAGAGGCGACAAGGTGGCTAGAAAAATCGACTTTGGCGCTGGGAAGAAGTGAGCCATCGAGATGCGATGCAAGAAGTTCCCAGCAAATTTTCGTGGGGTGTTGCGAGATGAGTGCAGCATTCGTCTGCATGAAACTCTGAACCGTGGTTATGGCTTGATTTGGCAGCAAGGGAGCGAGTTACGCAGCAATACCGGCCATCGTCCATCCTGGGGCCCGGATACGTGCTATTGCGTTAAGACTGCTGCTCAAAGCGGCACGGCAGGAGTTTGCTGCTGACTGGGTTTGCTGGACCTGCATGAATTGCCCGTTTGCATTGTCTTACAAGTCACACAGCCATGGCCTTCCCACTCACCACTATATCAGTCACAAACGCCCACGACTCATTCCTCTCGTCATCACCGACTACTGGAAGAGACGCACGCCTTACAGCAAAGATGCCTGCTGGTCTACTCGATCTACCTCCCGAGCTCAGGCTCATCGTCTACAAATACCTGCTATCCCCACTGGAAGTGCAGCTCAGAAGAGTCCAGCGCGGCAGAAGCGTCGGCTCACATGCCAAGTCTAAGCAAGCTCATCCGTTCTTCAAATTCGATTGTGCTGTCGAAGCCAGAAGACAAGCTGCCATCATCTTGAAGAGCCACACTCCTCTCCTCATGATCTGCCGTTCCATCAAGAAGGAGTATGGGCCTCTGCTTTGCAAAGTTCTGCAGCCCGTCTTCATCGACTACCGTGCAGACAGCCTGGGCGAAATGGGGTCCTTGACATTGTTCTTGAAGGGAAATGATGCCCAACTACCGAAGCACAGCCTCCTAAGAGAAGATCATTCTCTTGGATCGAAAGCAGCAATCGGTCGACCGCTGCTCGACAAGCTCCATTTCATGGGCATCGCAGATTCTCAGCATCTGACGACTTCATTCACCAGGAGGAGCGTCTACGAGAGTTTAACGCTGTCCCGACTCCATGACGGCGCGAGAGTTGTGATCTACTACATGCATCACTGGAAAGACAAGGATGATGTGACCAACATCTGGATGACTGCTCCGCTCACGACTTTGGATTGGGAGAACGGAGGTTCTGAGAGGGGGAAGTGGAAAGTGGTCAAGTGGTACAGCACTGGTGGAGACTAGATTGTGTTCTCCATTGCGGTACGCTCTGGCTCATGACTCCACCGAATCCGGATGGCTACGAGGAGGACCTTGCTGTCTGTGTGGCTTCGAGGAGCATTGTTCACTTCATACGAATTATGAGTAAGTAAATACAGCGGCAACGAAACCAACCACCACCAACACCTTGCTGACCGAAGCAGCCCTCCCGGCCAAACTCTTCACACAACCATGCTTATCCACCTTGTATTTCAACAACGAGCTATCGCTCACGTTCGCCGGAATATACCCCTCAGCAAGCCCTTGACGATAGGACCACATCGCCACATCGTTCTCGGTCCTCCAAGTCCAGAAGATCCAGCCTGTCGAAGCCTGATGAGGCCCGTTGGGAGAGTAGGCTGCATGCTGGGCTTCAAAGAAGAGGCGCAGCCAGGAGGTGTATTCTGTTCCATTTGAAGCGTAGTTCTCGGGGAGCATGGATGAGTCTATGGATTGTCAGTCGACATGAAGTGTGTGGAAGGGAGATACGTACTTTGAGCTAAGCTCCATTCGCCAACGAGCACGGGAGGGAGCTTGCTTTTCGACGACTTCTCCTTCAGTTGCTTCGAGACTGCGCATACTGAGTCGAGTATTGCGCTTTCTGACAGGTTCCCGTGTGGGTAGAATGCGTAGTATTGGTGCGTATCCAAGGTCAGACTTGTGGTTGGCAGCCGGGTGATGTTTGCGGTTGAGGTGTGAGCCTCCCAGGATGTGAGAGGTTGGAAAGCATCTACATGAAGGACATGAGGAAAACTGTCTAAAATTTGGATACTTGGTGAGGGTTTGACTGACCATGGATGGTTATATTGATGGACGAGCTAGGATCTTCCGCTCGGACGGCATCGCTGCCCCTCTGGTAGTATTCAAGCAAGTCATCGAAAGGCAGTGATGAGCCTATTCGCGGCTCGTTTGCGAGTTCAATTGCTACTACGACTTCAGCAACACTTCGTACATCGTCATCGCATTCAGAACATGGCTCACATTTCACAGCACCACCATACACATCCTGCGAGAACTCCGCCGAAAGATTCGTCAAGACCCTCAAACTCCTCTCGAAATTCGACGAATTGCTCGCAAACAAAATCTCGCCCGCGAGCCCAGAATTCTCCTGCCCATTCTGACTCCCAGGAAGACCATGCAAACTAACAATCACATCCAACCCCGCCTCGTCCGCCCACCTCACCGCCCGGGCAAGATAATCAAACTGCCCATCAACATACGGCTCCCAATCCTCCAGATCCACCGCCCAGTACCCAATCGGAATCCTTACAGCATTCAGCCCAGCGCTCTGAATCGCCTGGAAATCACTCTGGTTCAAGAAAGATTTCCAATGCGTTCGAAGGAGCTGTGAGCAGGAGTCTTTGCCTAGCTCGTCGCAGAGATGCCATTCATCTTCGGCGGAGACGTTGTCGTAGAGGGAGGGGGTTATCCAGGGCTCGGAGAGAAGCCAGCCGCCGAGGTTGACGCCTTTGATTTGGCATGTTGCGATTTGGACGAGATGGGCGAGGACGAGGAAAAGCACTGTCGCCAGGTGATGGGCTGGCAGCATGGCCGAGGGACAAGGCGAAGGGAGAGGGGAGACGGGTGCGATCGTTCGACGTGCTGCTGCTCCGACCGACTCTGTGATCTCCTAAGGACGAAAATCACTGACGCCACAATCATCAGATAGCCCCAATTTGCGTTGAGACCAAGCTTCGTCGCATCGCATGTGCTGAGTTGCTAAATCGATGCAAGCCTCGCCTAGCACAGGTGGCCTCGTTGATCCCTTCCTGTGCAAATAGGCTCGATGTCGGAGATTTCGCCACGCTTAGTTGCAGTCTACCATGGTAATCGCGACCTGCGTGTCAGGGAATTCCGATGGTCGTGGGTCCTGACGGCGTGAAGAGTGAGTTCAAGCTATCCGATAGCGACGTGCGCGAAGATGAATTCGGCAGCTGGTGGTGCAGGAACCGAGTTTTGTGGTGGATCTAGTACGCTAGAATTTCGCGTTGGACGTGGTGCGTTTCAAGTTGGAACCTGCTTTAGCGAAGAATACCTTGTCATCGTTCGGGAAGGTTGTCAGGCGAAGACATTGGTGGAAGTTTTTCAGATTATCTTGGACGCAATGCGACTATCTTGCAGGCTCAGCTTCGTCCTGCAGGGATGCAATCAATTCATCCCCAACAACCTACCTGCAGGCTGCGCCATCCATGTTGATAAGGCGACATTTCTGGTCTGTCGTATTATCGAAATGCCGTATTGGGACGAGAGAACGCGTCATTGGAGTCTCCATTTTCGTGCCCGGGCATCGATCCAAATTAACATTTCTCATGAGGTTCTCGCTACGCTACATTACAAACAATCACACGCTATTTCCGCTCTGTGGGGTTCCACTTCGTGTACTTGGTCAATTCTCGCGCGTGCCCGTACAGCCCCATGCAACTCTGCACGATCAGGTAGGGTGTGTAGATGATGCTGAAGGCGATCATGTACCACCATGAGGTGAACTCGCTCCTCACTAGATCCGTGCAATACAGAGTGCAGATCAAGGCGAGGATAACCAGGATGAAGAACCATTCGGCCAGCGGGTATGTGAACCAAATGAGCTTCACCAAGCCGCCTGCGCTGTGTGGCCAGCCGTTGACGATAAAGCTGAGGATCAGGCATGTATGTTGCGAGACGAAGTAGTAGGACAGCTCGCGGAGGAAGAGGAGCGAGAAGAGGCCATTCCGTTCGTGGAGATCTCTCTTGCCTTTGCCTTCCGGTGGGTTGGTCCAGATCAAGGACAGGTGATCGATCGAAGCTTGTGTCCAGCCTTGTGTCCATCGCATACGCTGCTTCCAGAATGCCATTACTTTTGTGGGAGCCAGCTCATATGAGACGACGTTCAAGTCATGGACTGCTTTGTAGCCCTGTCCATACGCCCGAAGCGCAGAATCGATGTCTTCCGTCAACATCTTCTCCCTCATACGAATGTCGCGGATTGCGTCAGCTCGCCACCACCCGTTGCTTCCACAGAACAAGCCAAACCCACAGAGGCGACTTCGTCCAGGATGTGCGATGGCGTAGATCTTGTCGAATTCGATAGCGATCATCTTGGACAGGAACGATTCGCCGGTGTTGTAGACGACGCATCGGCCTTGTACGATGTCGCACTTGTCTTTCTTGAACCGTTCGGCGGCCCATCGTGGGTTGTGAGGATGAGGAAGGTGGTCGGTGTCGAAGATGCCAATGTACTCTGACTGTCCAGAATGTGGAAGGGAGAGGAAGTAGTTCAGATTCTCGGCCTTGGATGTCGACTTTGGAACTTTGACCACTTTCAGTTGGCCCCAGTCTCTCTCCAGCTGGCGCAGTCCGCTCTCGAGCGGCTCAATAGGTTTCGGTGTGTTGTATACAAGGCTGATGCGAAGTCTGTTGGCATTGTCAGCAGGGTACATGGGAATATGATGACTTGGGGAGAAGTTTACTTCTGTCCTGGATATTGCAGCTCTTCCAGAGCATACATGATCTGCTGCTCAACAATATCCTTCTCATTGGGCAGATATGCCACCATGACCAGTTCCATAACAGGCAAATCGTCACCAGCATCTTTCCGAAGGTTGACTTCAGTTTGATTGAACTTGATGGCAGCCTTGCGAGCCAGTCGCACAGGGGTCAGGGCCAAAAAGCTCTCAAACGCCGATACCGCCGCGATGTAGAGATTTACAATCATGTAGAAGTAGTAAAACACCTCAATGGCCTCGGAGGAGCACATGACGAAGATGGCGGTGACGGTCGGCCAGTAACAGCAAACCAGTGCGAAGGGAGTCCATTCGATACACCAGTCGGAGAATCTCAGCCATGTTGATTTGATGGACTGAGCAGCCCGCCGCCATACTGGTTGTTTTGGGAATATATGTGTCGAAGAGAACGAAGAGTGTTGGACCAGATCTCTTTCACTCGTCCTGATCTGATCAGGCTCGTCCGAGGAAGCCTTCGACGACATGGTTTGAGGGAAAGGAATGGAAGATCAACTGACCAGTAGCGAGAGGGACGATTCAAGGTAACATGTATGCCAGTGTCACAAATTGTTACATCTTTCGTGCTTGAAATTCTCTGGTAGGCATCCAAATCAGTTCGCCGATCACATCTGCCCGAGCTCCAGGGTCCCATTCGATCGTGGGCTCAACAACAACTCGTCAGGCTCTGGGAGTGGCTGAAACTCGGAGACACTACTGTAGTTGAGAAGAAAATTGATGATTCTCAGATAAGCAGTTTCCAAGACTTATGGTGTGTAGCCGATGGCAGGCTAGGAACTCCCCGGTCTTTTCGTGTTGTCAGTGCTTGTCGATCTTAGTCGCTCTCGCCAGTCTCCGAGATAGTGTTGGAGATCATGAAGCACCATTTGATGGAGGCCTGCTACAGTGCTACGCCGAGGTGCCACTGTCCCAAACTCAGGCGGTCGTGCTGTCGGCAAACTGTTACGGGAGATGCATTTCGAGCGCTGACGAACCCACCATCCGTTGACGTTTCGCCGTAAGTCTTGACGCCATGTGCACCAGTGTGAAGTGAATACTCCTCAACGCACATGTGCCCATGCGGATTCTGAGGGCTCCACAACCCCATTGTGACAAAGGCCGGCTGCAACGTTATCCGAAGCGAAGAAAATGTCAAATGTCAAAGAAGATGGGCCTGAACAAGGAGATGTCCCAAGGCTGAAGGAACAGTGATAAGCTTTGAACAAGGTTCGGATGGCTAGACGCCAAACCGCTGCACGTCCATGAGTCGGCCGAGCGTCTCGGCACTAGCATTATCGTGCAAAGTCGGCGGCCTGACGAAATAGTACCAGCAGCGAATGCCAATGCAGGAGACATGCGTTGAACCTTGCACGGGATGGATCACTAACGTTAGGCCCTGCTAGTGTTTCGGGGGAAGAACTTCGGTTGGAGCCGATCATGTCCGCATTTTGATACACTCTCTTCGGAACGATGTCTCAATCGGCCGAACTGGGGTGCTCCTGCCGGATATGGAGATGTGGTACTGCTCTGTCATGCGTGTGAGGCGTGTGTCCTTGTGTCAAGGTGCCCGAACCACTCCACCCGCTTCGTTGCAGGATCTCCAGCGCCCTGGTAACGTATTCATCACCGTCGACCTTTGCGAGCCTCGAGATCTCACGACGTCTTCACGATCACACACATGCCAGCGCCAATTCTGGAGAGCCTGAGGAGTCTGGCGACGACAATGAACGCAAGCCCGAAGCTAGTATCCAAAGCGACTTCCTCGTTCGAAAAGGACCACCACATTTTTGGACTGCGAGGAATCCTGGCCATCTCCAGCTTCTTGTGGATTTTCTTCGAAACGTTCATCCCAGCTGTAGCTACGCATAGTACAGCAGGACCAGGGTATCAACGCGTTCTGCGGATTGTCTTTGGGACGGTACTATGGGATGAAAGTCTGATCAGCTCGTTCTTTTTTGTTCTCAGTGCTCGAGCCATATGCGTTCGATTCTTGAAAGATCCGACAGCGGACAAATTCGCTGGAGCCATCATCAGGAGATCCATTAGACTCGTTGTCGCAAGTGGAGCCGCTCTCTTCATCACATATGGAATTTTCGCTGGCCTTGGAACGAAATACATCGCGACCTTCAAGCAGACACTACCGAATCACTCGATCAACTCGCCTGGCGTCCCGAAGACTGCACTGCAAGGATTCAATGCAGTCTTCGATATGTTCTGGGTCGTTCGCCAGTACGACTCCCAAGCGGCAAATGCTTTCTGGCCTACTAGTACGCTTGGCAGAGTGAGCTTGTTGTACAACCAAAGCTGGACGGTCTACTTCCTGATGGTCCTTCTGCCATTTGGACGACCTCAGTGGCACGTGCAGGTACTGGCTCTCTTCACAATTGGAGCATTTTGGATGTGCTCTTGGGGATGGTACAGTGCCTGTGCGTTGCTCATCGCAGACGTTACCATCAACCCAAGTCTGGCATCGAAACTGGCATCCGGTCTGACCTTGAGTGAGAAGAGGAATTGGAAAGTTCACTACCCGCTCATAGGGTTCTTGATGATCCCCATCGGCTTAGCAATGAAATATGTTTGGGCGGTGTTCCCACGATATATTGACGGGGAGCTTGTGCTGCATCCCTACTTGGATCTGTCGGAGCAGACGACTCGTCGTCAATTCGCGGCAGCGGATCCATATCCTCGAGTGGACGACTTCTTCGTCATCTTCGGGCTACTCTTGATCGTGGAAACTATGCCCAAAGCGCGAAATGTCCTGTCTGGACCATGGCTCGTATCGTTGGGCAGACGATCTTTCAGTGAGTGTTCGAAACAAATATCGACGACAGTGCTAACAAAAATTTGAAGGCTTGTTTGTCGCTCAGAGTTTGTTGATGTGGAGTGCAGGCATAAAGCTCTGGATCCACCTGCACATGGCCAATGGTACATCGGTGGCTTTGGCGAATTTGGCAGTATTTATCACAACCCTCGTGGCTGTGATCTTGTTTGGAGAGGCATTCTACCGCGTTGTGGATGTACCATCTCAATGGCTCGCCACTGCTGGCTACTACTGGGTAACAAGCTGACTTATTGTGACTTTTGGCGGCCTCGTGGAACTTTGGTACTGGCGTTTTGGCGAGAATGCGATCACATGTCAATGCCAATTGCACTAATAACTCGCGTCATTTTGTTATCAAAAAATATGCACTCAAGTATGCAAGGCCACCAGCTATTGACAACGATGGCGATGTGGTGATGCCGTGCTTCATCGAATTCCAACTGCACGAGCCTGAATCATCGCGCGGCTGTGGGATTCTGGGCTTCTCTAGCGGCCGGAAATTATGGCATGGTGGCGTATTATCACTTGCCGGGTCGGGTAAAGATCTACGGCAACGAAGAGCGCCGAAGATGATCAGGCTGGTACCGACTGTGACGGCCGGACCCGTATGCATTAGTTCAAATTGCAGCCACAAAGCTTTATCTACCGCCACAAAGCTTTTTTAACCTCCCCGTTTAAGTTCCTGCGCCGGCTCGATCCAGCGTCTCCATTCCCGAGTTGTCTCTATTTGGCACAAGATATCGGCCTTGTTCCTGTTCTGTCTTGCCCGGCCATGTAACGTTATCTCGACTGACCAGCGATAACACCCTGCTCTTCGGGTGGATATACGAGGCAACACTGCGGTGCGCCTGAGATCCCGTAGAGACAGGAGATCAAGCATAACGGAAACGTTCACTCCCTGCTAGCATACGATGATGGTTTTGACGGCTCGAGCACAACACTTTGCTTTTTTCTGGCGTGATGAAGCACCAAACTTTCGCCCACATTTCCATGAGTTAAGCAGTAGCGCGCCTCTTCCATGTTGCTGACTTGATCGATGCAGGGGTGCTATTTGCTCGCTCGGATCATTCCTGTGGACATGATGTGTTCGTCACCGGAGACCGCTGAAGTCGGCTACGCCGATAGATACCGAAATCTGTCCAACGCGTTCCCATCCGTTATCGTTAGGCGCTCAACGACTGTGATCAACGACGTTGGCGCTTGGGGTGTCCCCGCTAGCGGTTGAATTGGAAACTTCGACAGCCTCGCGACCGTGCTGAAGTGTATCGACCTGCCGATCGCCAGCACAACGCAAATGACGCGATGTATTTCCCGGTGTTCAAACCTTTGACTCCATCTAACATCTCAAACCGCGCCTCATTCACCTCTGCCTCTGGCCGGCATCAAGCTGAAGGACGCTCTGTTAGTCTTTGCTGGCCTTTGGCAGCGTTCAAGCGGCCATGAGAACTACACTTTGCCTGGTCGTATTGCTGCGAATCTTCCTACAGCAAGCAGGCGCTCAGGAAACGTATTGTAGCTGCGGATTCTTGGATCCGGACACAAACAGCATCTACACTGATACACTAATCGCCTATTTCAATGAGACCTCATCGATCGACTCGACCATATTTGCTGCTCAGGACTTCGCTCACAGGACTCAACATGGCTGGAACACAATCTTTCGAGAAGGCGCAAAGCCCCAAAATGTCCGATTATCGAACGACTCTGGTGTCTGGCACGCCAATCAATCTGCCAACTTCGAAGTGCCGGCTCTGGAGCTCATTACCGATCCAGGCACCGCAGATCACGTCGTCTACGGAGGGAAACTTCAGACTCTCAGGCGCGATATTCAATTTGGCTCTTTCAGAGCCAGCATGAAGTCAGTTGCTCCAGGGGCTGGCGGGACTGCTCTGACAATGGGTGTCGCGTACAACGCCTCGCAGGGCCTTCAAGTAGACTTTCTGAATATGGATCATCGAAGGGATGCGTATGCCACGAATCTCGTCAACGGCGAATGGCCGTCGTTTGACGATAATTCGACCACGAATTACACTGAAATTAACTCCACGGGAATCAACCCTTGGGCATCCTTTGTCGACGTTCGCATGGACTGGAACGAAACGAACGTAGACTTCTGGATCAACAATGTTCGAACTCGGTCGGCGACGAAAGACGACAGGAGCGTGCCAGCCGCAGGTACGGCATTGGAGCTGAAGTCCTGGAGTACCGGCGATAAAACGTACATGGAAGGACCCCCAAGTGGCAACGCAACGAGAGGCCATGTGCTGTATGTGAGAGCATTCTTCAACTCCAGTACCATGACAGCCAATGATCACAAAACGTATGACGATCGTTGCACTGGACTGCCGAGATGTTTGACATCAGACATCACCCTTCGAAATTCAAGCTATTACTCGCCAGCATCGACTGTCAAATGGGAGCAGCATTTTGACCGCAGTGCGATTCGCACTCTCGCCGGTATCGTTGCTGCTGCGTGCAGCACACTGGGCGTTCTAGCGCTGGTCAACGTCTTTATGCGCCGGTCTCCGTTGCGTAAGATCTACCGGACGCTTTTCAAAAGGAACTCCAAGGGCTCCGTCAGCTCAGAGAGCAGATCCAGCGAGGAACTACGAGTGCCTTCAGGGGAACACTCACAGGGCCCTGATAGTGGCTATGCCACTCCACTGCCGGGATACAGCTCCGGAACTCAGACACCAGCACCGGCATACGCTTCTCAGACCGCCCTGGTCTCCGCAGCCGAAGTCTCGAGCTCATCTGGCCTGCACCACACCTCATCAGCTGCGGAGTTGAAGGACGTTGGAAGCCTGGGAAGTCTTCGCTCCAGGGCTAACGGTACAGATGAAGTGAGTGTACTTCCACGCATTCCTGAGCGTGATTCGATGGTGGTGGAGCCGGCATCTCAAGTGGTCCGTCATTCCACCCTTGATGAGAAGGGTCAAACCAGTCTCTCTGTCACCGAGAAAGGCAAAGGCATTAGTGCTCAGGTATTCTCAGTTCCCTCGGACCCTCTTACGGAGAAGCTTCCCCCTGTCATGGAGCATATACATCTGCCCGTAAAGCCGGAGGACAAAGTCGAACCAGTGACTGGCGCCGTCGTCGCAACTCTACCAGCCAATGCCGCCCCTAAGAAGCGTATCGATTACCTTGCTGGACTTGTTGCCGTTGCCTGTATTGGTGTCACGTTGCGTCATTTCTGCCAGACCTTCTGGCCATGGATTATCAACGGCTACGGCTCTACAGCACACTGGCCCAAGGTCGAGAAGTGGGCTAACATCTTCATTGGAGCGTTTGCCATAACTCAGCTCTGGATCGGACCTTTCTTCTTGACTGCAACTCGTTTCTTATCAACCAACTACCTCAAAAATGGCAACCTGGAAGATATCGCGAAGAAGCTTCTGCGTCGAGGACCGCGTCTGTTCGTCCCGATCATTATTATCTATACCCTGGAGTACTTTCTTATGGAGATGGGCTTGACTACGGCCTTGCAGCTACTGCCATCAGTTGGCTATTCTACTTGGCCGTACGTCGTCCCAGCACCGAACTTTGGTGTCTACTTGAACGACTTGTTCCAGCTGGCGTACCTCATGCCAAACGCCATCCCGGAGGTAGTCTCCCACTATGTGAGTATTTTGTAAGATTACTATGCATATGACCAAGAGCTGACGTTACGGAGTGCATCGGTGTGCTTTGGACGGTGCCTATCCAACTACAGTTCACTTACGTTGTTCTCATCGGCGCTGTGCTTGTACGCTCAGTCAAAACGCCCTGGAAACGCGCCTGCTTTTACGCATTCATCATCACATGTGGTTGGTACGCTAGAGTAAGTTCCTCTTCTGCAATATTCGAAGAAGCCTTGTGACTGACCCTCACGTAGAGTTGGAGCGCTTGCCATTGGTGCGGTCTGGCACTGTCAGATCTTGACGCCACTTTCAAGTGGAAGAAGTATCTCGAATCCCACAAGGTCGTCAAATATTTGATCATGACAGCCGCATTCGTGGGAGCAGCTGGAGCACCACTTGCGGCAGTCTTCAACGGCGATTGGTCATTCGATACCCGCGAGAACAGCATTCATCCCGATTTCGAGACAGGCCTCCCAATCGTTCAGGCACGAGGAGTCGAATATCCAGACTACTATATCCCGACATTCACCATCCTGGCGTTCTCAATTGGCCTTCAAATCCTTGTGGAGCTGTCGACTTGGGTCCAGGCTTTCCTGTCGATCAAGATGATCTTGTGGCTACATCCACACATCATGACTGTGTACCTCTTCCACGGCTTTATCTTCTGGGCATTCGGATCTGCTGTTTGCGTTGGGCTGTGGAAAGTCGGTTTGCCATATTGGGCCTGCTTGCTGCTGACGTTGATCCTCAGCTATACAGTGCTGTTCCTCGTGGCTAGTGTTCTCACTCCATTGATGGCCGTGCCAACGGATGCGTCGATGAGATTTTTGGATCGATGGACCAAAGAGGATCCTGTCCCAAAAGTCTCGACGATCATGCCTTATCACAAAACGTTGATTCTGGATCGAGAGGGCGTGGAGGCTAAAGCAAGAGATGATCGTGTTGCTGAGGATGAGAAGGCTGCGTAGATTCGTTTTAGCTAGAGCAAGTCGACCCTTGATATATGATAGATTAATGAATGTCTACCCAGACCTGGTTAACTCTCAATATCCCAGCAGTATCGAGAAATTGTAGGAAAAGGATGTCCGTCGCATACAGCCTTGAGGCCAGACGTAGCTTGGAAGCAAACTTGTCCATCCCTTTCCCATGCCGTCAGCAACCCTCATGAGCGACCACGTTCGCGAGGCAACATGGGTCTTCTTTCGCATACGTTTATACTCACATGCTAGCTACGAGTTTCACAAGGCGCTACGGGTTAGTTCCGGCCCTGGCGCTGGTGACTGGATATTTGGAAAATGATGCGAGGGCAGGATCGCTGCGGCCCCGACGCGGCCCCGACACGGCCTTCACTGCAGTGTGGCATATGATGACTCTGCATAAGTCCCTATGGTGAGCCTGCATACGCTTGAAGGCTGGTTTCGAAGACGTACCCATTCGTTGATCTCTATATCCACACGTGCCATTTCATTGTACTGAGGTGACCTATTAGGCTCCATTGGTCAGCCAGTGTCAGTCGTCGTCGGTCTTATAGTTCCAGGGGCAATGCATTGGTCATTTTGTAATCTGTATTGGATCCTGATATGTAGAGAAACAATGCCATCCTTCGTCATATATGGACTATCTAGTGAAGTCCGAAAATGATCCTGCTCCGCTGCAATCGTGGTACAGACGTCCCATTCGTCGCATAGCACTGAAATAAGCGTTATCACACTCGAGCTGAGCGTCTATTCACTTGGAGGACTGCCTGTATTCGCGGCAGTGACACGGAGACGGAAGTCATAACGGTCATGATGGAGCTACGCTCCGACTTGTCAGACGCATAGCATGTCTTTCAGGCTGACTATGCATTAGCCATGAACCGGCCCAAGCCATGGTGGCTTTAATGTCGTTTTGATATTGTCTAGTCACTCCAAGCAGATCTTCACCTTCCTCTTACGACAAGTTCAAACCGAATGGCGATAGTGAGCCGTCACTGTGAATCATGGGATTGGACGTCGCCTAAAGCCTCTTCACTTGAAATGATCAGCATGCCTCAATTAGCTCCGCATAGGTGACATTGTCGTCTCAGCTACAGTAGTGACAGTAACGGTGCCACTTAGTTTTCATAGACAGGGCATTCACAGAGACGTTGGGATACAACACTGTCCGTCCATCACGGGCTATATAAGAAATGAACTGTTTCCCTCCCACAGGTAAATGCTCATCTCAAGCGTCCACAGAACACAAGCGCAACTTGTCGACTAACACTACAAACACAATCAGTCAAAGTATGTTCAAACACGTGTTCAGCCTGGGACTTCTCCTTCCATTGGCTTTCGCTGCTCCTCTCAGCCTGCCGGCAACAAGATCAACAACTCCCACCCAGAAGGATGTGAGCGAGATCCCGTCCACAGGATGGCCTACATCCCATGCAGCGGTTGATGCCTCATCAAGAGTGTCAAGATCAATCCACGACGATGTGGCGGATGCCCCAGCATCGGGGTGGCCGACAGCCAGGGCAGTTGGTGAAGTATCACCAAGATCGACAAAAACCCTCCACGAGGATTTGGGCGATGAACCAACAACAGGATGGCTTGATCGCAGGGATATTCTGGAGTAGTGCAAGTCACGCTACGGTTCGTTCATCTTTTCACCCTTTCGCAATACGATATCGAGTTCCGATGAGGAAGCTGATCTGAACGGTTGAAGAACAGCTGGGAGCATTTCAAGGAGCGAAGAAGAGCATTCTGTTTGTGAGAGTGAGAGCCCGGTACATCATTCTTGCAGATTTATCAATCTTTTCACAGTTGGACTAGGATATCGATGATGAAATGGTTGAGAGAAGTTACAAAGGAAGTCATGTAAAATCATGAATGAACCATTCTACCGAGCAGCCCTCCATCGTGTCATATATCTGGGCTCATAAACAGGCATTTGGACTTTTGCAGAGAACTTGTCCTTATCCCAACTTTGTTATGGGGCTCAAGGCTGTCTTCTTGCTTCATGGGTCAGGACAACTTTGAGTGCCCCCTATTCCAAAATGTAGGCTTCAGCTCGACGCATTTGAAACTATAGCAATGTTGAAGAGCTCGGTGGGGCTCAACGCCCGACAATGAAGAGCTTGTGTTGTCGGAATACGTCGGCGTCGACAGCTTGCTTAGAAGCTTCAAAGTCAATTCTCTAAACTATATAATAGAGAACACTGGCCCCAGAAACGATCAAGTCGATGGAAAGAAATTGTCAGCAACGATCCAATCACAACATGACTTCTCAAGCAGCCGACAAAACGTCAATCGAAACACGTTACCGCGAATACTGCGATGCATGCCAAAGCGGACAACTGCAACGCCTCACAGAATTCTGGTCTCTTCCAGCACAATTTACAGTCGACTTCGGCGGCCCTGATACAGTCCGCAAAATAGTCAAAGACCCAGCAGAGCTTGAGAAGTTATACAGCACCGAGTTCGGTCCATCCACTGGCGTTGATAAAACAACCATCGATACATCAGAAGTCACTTTCTTCGGCGAAAGGCTGGCGACGATTGAGACGACACTTCGGCATACGGTGAAGGGTACTTTACATGATCGGCAGCATGCGACGTATAGCTGTCGTAAAGTCGATGGGAAGTGGTGTTTCGTCTCACACATCAGCAAAGTAGACGAAGCCAAGGCGGCTTGAGCTATAAGATCTACTGGAATTAAGGTAGAAGGAAGAGTGATGAGTGGACGAGAACAAGTTCTGATATCAAATTACGAGATCTAACGGTGTGAGTCGCTGATTTGATTTCTTGTGAGCATGTCGAAACCATAACATAAACAACTTCCTGTTGGCCTCATCGCCCTTGTAGCCCAATGTATGAGTGAGTGTTGGTCGACCAGGCTGCTGCGCAATTTCCATACTAGCGGCACAAATCTGAGACCGTCAAGATCGTCTCGACATCACCGTCCCTACCCATGGACGTATTCCATCACCACCCTGCTGGTGGCTATGCACATGATGGCGTCGCCAGTCCCTGGAGATCCAAGTTCCAGCCTGCACGAATGCTCATATCTGGTACCTCACCCCTTTTGGATCCTTCGTTGAGGTCTCGGCTATGATCCGCTCGGCCGAGCTTGCTCCACCTCGATGGACACTGACCTTTAATGCAGTCATACCTTGAGGAGATACCTCTCTTCAGTAACAGTCATTTGCCACAATGAGCGATATAACCGAATGTACGTCCATCTCGTCTCCCTCAAACAGAGCGCCAAACCCGAGCTGTCAACCATCATCTCTACGATCCAGACCAACGATTTACCTGGCTTTCTCATTCGTAGCATTCCATACGGCTGGGTGCACAATCCGCATAATTTGAATAAGGACCTTCTCACTTCAGAGAGCTGAAACTGTTTCTTCCTGACGAGACACCCGGAACTCTACCATGGCGGCTATGTCGCGCAGTTTGTGGAGAAACACGTCTCGATTCCCGTCTCGATTCCGAAGAAGCAGGTAGATGCTCTTGAGGAGAAGGCCAAGCGGAATGAAGTCACTGGGTTCTCGCAGGACGATATGCCAAAAGCGAATTCGAAGACACCTGCTCTGCCGCCTGCGTGGCGAGAGACGACTTCTGCAGAGATGAATTACAAGTTTCCCGATGAGGCCATTGTGGGCTCCAAGTCCGAAGAACTTAGACCGGGCAAGCTGTACCTTGATGAAAGAATGACTCTATTCCTCTCCACGGCCGAACCAGAAGCTGTTCGTGGACGACCACTCTGTTTCTTCAACCTCTTCAAGTACGCCAAAGGAGACCGTGCGGTCCATGATTCATACATGAACGGCTTCAAAGACAGGTTTGGTCCCGATGCTGGGGCTGAGATCAATTTCACGGGTCCTGTAAAGGACAAGCTGAGTATGACTGGCGATCGCGAAGACGTTGGAGAAGGAGGATGGGATGACGCCAACCTGGTGCAGTAGGATAGCGTGTGGCACTATGCATATATGCTTTCAACAGACATCTATCAGGAGTTGAACCAGGAGAAGATGAGAGGGCTGGAAGATACTTGCATTCTGCTTGTCAGCGAAGTTGGATGGCAGGATCTCATACCAAAAGTTCCAAGTGAGATTATAACGTTGAAGTGAATTGAGAATTGGAGATTGCATTGGCAAGACGATGCGACTTTACCAGAGGCATTGAACGAAGTGTAAAGGAGTGTAGATATAAAACTCGCGGCGAGGGAATCTCTAGTACTTGCAGTTCCTCTCGCTTCTCCTTGACTTGCATGTATCCTGACAATGTGGCGCTATCATTGCACATGCCAACCCTTGGCATAATCCTTCACATCACCAGGCTAGTCGCTTTCGAGACGAGACCCACATACACATAACAGGGCTCACATAGCCGTCTAACCAAGGAATACCCGCATGCTTTCTAATGAACATCAGCGATTCTCGCACCTCATTCGCATCTTTAGAAACAAGCCTCCGGCATTGACAAGGTCAAGTAACGTAGTCCCGGCCTTGGAACGCCGAATCCGAAAGCCGGACGCCGCAGCCTTGCGGAGTGGTATATCTCATTGGCCGTGGGCTCTGCACCTCCGTCATCTTTTGGTACAATGCCCTCAGCTCCTCGTCATGATGCCAAGAGTTGATCGAGGACATTGCTAAGCGGAACGCGAGATGCTCGAAGATGCTGATGTTCAGCGCTGGCTTATAAGGAGGAGGGTGGCGTATGAACAAGGAAGGAAGTACGCACAACCTGTCCGATCAGCTCCTTGGTCGTATCACGAGAACACGAGAAAGACCATGGCAACTGAGAAGAAGCTCCTCGTTGTCCTAGCTGCCACTGGCTCGCAAGGCTCTGCAGTCATCAACCACTTCTTGGAGCACGAGCCCTCCTATCGTATCCGCGGCACAACTCGTAATGTCGACTCAGCCAAAGCCAAAAGCCTTTCAGCCAAAGGCATCGGAATGGTCCAAGCCGAGCTCACTGACATCGACTCCCTCATCGCAGCCTTCCAAGGAGCTTCAGCAATCTACGCATACACCGACTCAGCAGGCGCCGTCCAAGCCAAGGAAGCCATAGAAGCGTGGGAATCTGGCAAGGAAAAGTCTCTGCCGGATGCAGCTGGGGCGCTGGAAGTGAGGCAAGGCGAGAATGTAGCTGATGCAGCGGCGCAAATTCCGACGCTGGAGAAATTGATCTGGAGCTCTACCCCTGATTCGAAGACGCTTGCTGGGTGCGAGTATGACAATTATGAAATGGCGTCGAAAGCGGAGGTCCTCCGATATATGCGTAGTCTGCCTGCTCTGAAGGGGAAAGTGAATGCAGTGTACCTGGCAGTCTTCACTGAGAGCTTCGTCAGATTTCCACAGGTAATCGGATGGACGAAACCAACAGGCACTGACAAGAAGTACACCGTCCGCATCCCATGGAATCCGGCTTCTCCGATCCCATGGATCAACCTCGCCCAGGACGCCGGCAGCTGGGTTGGTGCATTGCTGAGAGTCGATGGAGATGTCACGGTCGAGGCTGTGGGTGGCGAGATGAGTACTCAGGACGTCGTAACGATCATGGGTGAGAAGCTAGACGTCGAGATCGAAATTCAACATATCTCTCTGGAGGAATATGCAAGCGTAGAGCCGACTGGATTGATGAGGCATGTCGGCCAGTTGATGAAATGGACGGCAGATTTGGGCATTGGTAGGGAGGATGCATCGGCGATCAAGGCAGGAGAGGTAAGTTGCTTCGCTGAATGAATTGCGGATCATGAGCTGACAGTGCGTATAGTCTGTGAAGACACATACGAGCGTGAAACGCAGCAGTATCAGAGAGTCGTTCGAGGCGATCGATTGGTCAAACATTCTGTAGTCAGACATGAGACGGTGAAAGTAGTAAGGGTAATGTCAAAGTGCTTTCAAGATATATCAAACTCCACTCCATGCATTCGTAATCCCACAAAGTTCCATCAAACATAAAACAAATTCCGAAATGTCATTATTGCGACCGTCGATGATGGTGCGGATGACTTCCACGCCACTCTTCCTGCTCTCGCTGCTGGTCGCGATAGCTGTCGCGCCTCTCGGTCTCTTCCTCTTCACCCACTGGACGACCTGTGAAGACATCAATCAGCCTTCTTGCACTACTCGTCGTGGACACGACATCAGCATTGTCGACTTCCGCCATGTCCTCATCTGGCTTCTCGAGTTCCTGCAAAAGCGCCTCTTCCATTTCAACATCGTCCTCATCGACATCCATCGGCTCGTTCGCTTGTTCCTCTTCTTGCTCTTCGATGACATGCCTTGGTGAGACCTCTTTCACGGGATAGAATGCAGGATCATCGAGGATCTTTTCCAAGAGCTTCGAGTAGTCCAACTCAGTCGATGGTTTCAACATTGGCTTCTCCAGCATTGCTTTTGGAGTTGGCAGACTAGGCAGCGCAAGTGGCAAGCGCTTGACAGGCGGGCAGGGCTCTGGCGGGACCTGGACGAAGTGAGCGAAAACGTCGTCCGATGGCTCTCCAAACAAGCTATCGACATCTTCTCCGTCGGCACTATCGGGTAGTGCCTCCGGCGCAGCTGGTGTTGGAGTCGGAGCATCGTTGACAGAAGCAGGCGCCTGCGGGGAATACATGCCTGGTGTGAGGTCCACAAGTTGCTCCAGGAATGTCAAGGGGGAGATATCTGTCCCCTCCTGTTGACTTGTGACATCGCCTTGAACGCTCTCTGATTGTACTTGAGCCGTTGGTGTACTCGGAGCCGCTGGCTGCTGCTGCCCCTGACGTTCACGGCCCTCAAACCATTCCACACGCCTTCGATCCTCATCATTTGGCGCAGGAAGACCGGATAGATCACTGTATCGCACACGAATAAGACTAGCGACGTCTTCAAGTCTTGGCAATCGCTGGGTCTGATCTGCATCGCGCGGCACACGAGGTGTACGATTAGACTGCCTGGGTGGAGGCGGTGCACCTTCTAGCCCCTGTGGTGGCGGCCCAAAAGTTGTCCAACCATGAGCCGAGCGAGGTGTACGATTCTGTTCTCTGGGTGGAAGCGGTGAAGGCTCTCGCCCTTCTGGCGGTGGCCAACGAGCTGTCCGAGCATTGGTCCCACGCGGTTTACGGTCTTGCCTTCTGTTGGGAGGTGACGGTGCATTTGATCGGCCAGGTCGTACATCTGGGCGTGCTGAGGCTTCAGGGCTAGTCTCTGAATGCCTTCCATCCGCTTGGACTGTCTGCGGCGACCTTCGAGTTGTTCCTCTACGACGTGTTTCAGGTAGAGTGGCCCCGATTGCATCGAGCTCGTCAAGGTCATCCTCCTCGTCATCATCTGGGGAAGTCAGGCGGCGATTGCGAAGAATAGCTTCTCGATGAACTCGGACTTCGTAGCGCGTGCGAGGTGCTTCAGGGATAGCTCCAATCAGATCCAGATCGTCGAGGTCGAGTTCTTCCGCTTCTTCCGCGCGAAGGCGTCGCGCTTCTCGCTCTGCACGTCTACGCTCACGATGTGCTGCCGCCCTGCGTGCTTCCTCGGAGTCGTCAGAATCGTCAGAGTCGTCAGAGTCGTCAGAATCGTCAGAATCGTCAGAGTCGTCGTAGTCCCTAGTATCGTCGTCAGAGGACTCCGTGTCGCCCTCAGCGGCAGCCTCGAGTTGGGGCCGGGTAGCATGCGATCCATGCAGTCTATTCACTAAAGTCTGCAGTCCCTCTGGCTGCGATCGACCTGCGCGGTCCGGTCGCCGTGGCCCACGACGCCACTCGCGCACATTCTGAGCCTGGAGACCGGCAGCAACTGCATCGGGGTGTCTCACATCAGAGCCGTGCTGGAGATTAGCCTGATCGTCCATTGGAGGAATAGGAGGTGGTAATACATCATCCCGCCTGGGTCGATCGCCTCGCCTGTGACGGTGAAGGGCTTCGCGTGCCCGTTGGAGAAGGGTTGGTGGCCCGATGGTAAAAATTGTCTCCCGGTGCCGTATCGTCAGATCGTTGGGATTTCTCGCCCGCCATCGGTGTATCGCAAGCTCTGCGATGCGTGCTACGAGGATAGGATCGTCGAGGGTCGGCTGCCATGCCAGAATTCGGGTCATCAGCCTCATGGGCGGAGGCACCAGAGCCCGGCCATCCGGGTCTTGGAGATACTCGCCCACAAGCCTCTGTATGAGAGGCGCATACTGTGTTGCAATTGGGTCTGGATTATCGCCTACAGTTTGGTTGATAGACGGCGTTGTCGAATTAGCCGGGGCTGTCTGATCGGGGTGTGTTTCAGCAGCCTGGCCTATGGCTGTGCCCCTGGACTGATTTGTGTCTTCAGGAGCTTGGTTGGCAGCTGTAGTCGTCGACTGGCCCTCGTCGTTCTGGCCTGGTTGAGGAGCAGTAGGGTCATCTGCACTATCGGTCTGATTTCTACCATTGGAATATTCAGCAGTCTGGTTGGCAGCCTGATTCCTCGACTGGGCCCCGTCCACCTGGCTTGCTGGGTTCTCAACGGCCTGGTGTGCTCCATTCGTCTGACTTGGATCACTTGTGTCTCCGGAAGGTCCGGGGTGATCTTGATTCTGATCGCTTTCGTTTCTTGCTTGCCGCTGAGGCCCTCGTGTTAGCTCTGTGTTTTCCCAATGTCCGTCAGACAGATCCAATAAGCATACTTGGAGACTACGTACCTGATCTTGCTGCCTCGTCTAATGCTCGAGCCAGGTCCGGATCCTCTCTTTTGAGACGGTCCCGTTCCCGGGCGTCTTGGATGAATTCGTCAGGCACACCTGCTGCTATGGCATCTCTGTACCTTTGCTCAACTGATGGCGGCTCGCGTGCTGGGCCCGTCCTCGGCGGTGGGGTGCCCAAGATTGGTCCTGCTCGGAGCGACTCAAGTCGCGCAGTCTGCTCGTGTCTGACCAAATCTATGAACTGTTGAGCAGTGTATCCCGCCAGACCCAGATCACGGTTTTGATCTTCTCCCAAAAACTGCAGAAGTTCATCGAGGTTTCGGTACCAGAGCACACCAGGATGATCCGATTCATACGCATCAAGTCCATCCTGGATCCGGACCCGAGCCACACGATCGCCAAGGTCGATTGTTCTGGGCAGTGCAACGGTTCTGTCGAAGGTACGCTCTGCTGGCACAGTGGCTCCCCCGGTAATGTAGCCATAACACCTGAGGAATGCTTCAATGGTACCGCTGTCCACGCGGCCCTCCAAGGCATAGTTGATGAGCCTCGCTGCGTTCGGGCGGAAGTCAGTCATATATCTGCCGTGGGTCATCGTGTTCTGTTGAGATAGCTGCAAGCCTAGCGCTATTGTCCAAGCATTTAGAATGGCATGCATACCGCATGACGTCGCATCCATTTGTTGAGCAGTTTCGATGCCCGTGATAGATGCAGGTCTTCCATACCGACGTCCTTGGCCTCGCACTCTAAGCCAATCCAGACGGTTCAGTGTATGTGTAACGCCTGCGACGGTATTGCCCAAATTTGCGCGATGGCCAGCGTTGGCAGCACTATCGTAATGTACCGCATCGAAGTTGTCGTTCTCCGTCCTAGTAAAAGCGAACAGTGATACATGACGTTGGGTTGGAACGTACGCAACGAGCACATCATTTCTTGGCCTGGCAAGCCGCTGGCTGACCTCGACACTTGCGGTTCGGTCTGCTCGTTGGATGTCGATGCTGTCAAAAATGGAGAAGCGGACCGTACCACGTTCAGACACAGCTTCAGTGACGGCAGCGATAGCCCTGAACACAGTATCATCTTCCAACAAGACGTTAACCCGAGCAGGATTCTCGATGTGTATTGGCGTGTTGGCAGCTGCTATTTGCTGCAAAGCATCACTGAATCTCTGACATGGATCTGGTTCCTCTTGCGGAGGAGCATCTTGGCAATTCTGCTGGCCGCCTTCCTTTTGTTTTCTTTTCTTGTTGGCGCTAGAGCCATTCTTCCCAGGGCTGCCATCTTTCTCGCCGTTGCGATTCTCGCCATCTTTACTGCCCTCTGGGCGTTTCCCCTGAGCATTGGACCCGCCCCCAGCACCAGAACCGCCACCGGAAGAAGGGCCAGGACCACCGCCAGAGCCCCTGTCTGTTCTTTTATGGAGTGGTCCATGCAAATGTTCAACTTCCTCATTCAGAAAATCGAAAAAGTCTTCCGCAGTCCATTGCATCCAAGCGTCGGGATACAACGCCGTGATCTCTCGCAGGAATCTTTCCGGTAAAGCTCCGTTTAAGAGCTCCGAGCCAAAGCCCCTGAAGACCTGCAGGAACCGATTCGTGGCGGCAATGTACCTCGGGATGTCCCCTTCGTTCCGCAGCGTAACGGTGCGTCCGAAACGTCGGTTTGCCGGGATCTGAGCGTCATGAGGTACGAACCTGTAGCACCGCAAGAACGCTCGGAGGGTCTCGTGGTCCAAGAGGCCATTCAGCGCTAGGGTGATCAATTGAACGGCTTGGTTGTGGAAGGAGTTCACTCTGGCTGTTCCGCCGGGAATTTCCCTGAATCCAGAAAAATCCAGACCGAGAGCATGACACCAGGAAAACAGGGTCACGTAGATTCCACACACCCAGCCTGCGCCCCGTGTCTGTCTGCCTCTGTGCTGTGTGTCGGTCGCTGCAGGGATTGTCAAGTTTGCGTCTTGCTGTGGCCAGCCCAGGGTGTGTAGCGTTCTCCTGATCGCATCTCCTTGGGCACGAAATCCGTTCCGATGAGTCCTGAGTCTGTTGGCGGTATCGTAGTGACGCAAGGTGAATTGCTGCGAGGAGTTGCGTCCCAAAATGAATAGTGAAGTGTGGCCAAGCTCATTACTTTCCATTGTCCAGGGAATGAACGTCTCATTGCCCAGCCGGAGAGTCACATCTGGGCCAACTGCAAACCCTGCCAGGGCCAATTGCCAGGCGTCGACTTCAAGGAGCGTAAATTGAGGCCCGCCCTCCGTTTGCGTAACGGCTTGAGTGACGGTCGCGATCGCTCGCCAGACAACTTCATCCTCCAGCGACTCGCCCAACGTTACGACTCGCTGGAGGGGTGTACGCGGGTTGGTCCCAAGGGTTTGGAGCCGTTCAGACAAGCCCTCGAAAGGCTTATCCTCTGGATAATCCTTGGTGGTCGTCTCGTTCTGCTTGCCCTTTCGACTCAACCTAATTTTCTTGAGCGGGCGTCCACCAGCCCCGTGCCCCTCAAGAGGGCGCTTTCCTTTCGACTTCGCACTCTGCTCAGGCGTCGAAGAAGGCCCAGCCTGCGTCGAAGACTGACCATCATTGCCGGTTATAGTAGGGCCAGTCGTCGCCGGAACCGTAGTCGGGCCAGTCCCTTGAATTGCACGTCCAGTAGCCCCTGAGTCGGCGGCAGAAGTGGGAGGCTGAGATCCTCGACTCGGACGTCCACTTGGCCGAGGCGAGCCTTGATTAGATCCGCTGCCAGGGCCTGGAGTTTGCGGCGGTGGTGCATTGCCGGCCGGCTGTGCGTTCTGCTGTTGTTGCTGGGCGTCTCGTGCTGCTGCCTCTCGTGCTGCCTGCGCCGCCGCCGCCGCCTCTCTCGCAGCTCTCGCAGCAGCATCCTCTATTCCATCCAATACCCCTTCTGCTTCCAGTTCCGCTGCAGCCCTGGCCGCTTCTGCTTGGGCCTGTGCTGCCGCTTCTGCTCGTGCACGTGCCTGTGCATCTGCTTCAGCCGCTCGAGCGACCCTAGCCCGAGCCGCCTCATTTTCAGCCCGAGCCTGGGTCCGAGCCTGAGCCCTCGCCCTCGCAGCAGCCCGACCCTCCCTCTCAATAGTCCGCGGATCGGCCAAGGCTTGAGTGAGAGGGTTCGTGGCAGCGTTCACGGTAGACCTCGTAACACGGCCAGATGCCGGTGTGTCGTTCGCCTGGGCTGTCGCGGTAGCTGTCGTCGCTCGTGTGCTCCTCGTAGTGGCACCACCCCTCGCAGAAGCTCCTCCTCTGCCTCTGCCTCCTCTCCCTCCTCTCACGGCGCCGCCCCTGGTCGCAGTCGTAGTGGTGGTGGTAGTCGTCGCCTTCTTCGAGCGTCCTGGCCCTCGTTTGGGCGCCATCTTGCTTCAATAACTGTTCTTCCTCTCAAATGCCAATACAGTAATCCTCGTTGTCGTGGAACAGAGGACAAGCATCCCAAAACCTCCTCGCCGGGCCTTCGCAGGCCATATCGATGGTTGCGGTGTCTGGCCATCTTCTTTGTGTGGCGTATTTGCCGGATCCGGCGTCCTGTTGATTGTCTGTGGGCGGTCCATTGACGATCGATGGGGAGCAAGCCGTGGAGGACATTGAGGTCTTTGTCGGGTGGGCTCTGGTAATGACGGATTGAGCTTTCTGCGATCGCCTCCAGGCCCAGGAGGCTGGATGGTGGAATGTCGTTGGACTGCCCTGTGGTTGCCGAGGAATGCAAATAACAACAAAGGCATTGTTGGCTTGGCATCCCAGGCTCGAAGCCCTTGATCGAATGCTGTAGGAAATGATTGCCATGAGCAGGCCAGGAAGAGACAAACGTCACTCTATACACTACATTAACAACATTCCTCTAAAGAACGTCTTCTGAAACGCCAACCCAATGTTGTGGGGAATCTCTCTCTCACGCTCCTGAAAACGCCTCCAGCCGTAATTTTACAAGTGAACATGTATATTCTTCGCCTCGAAAAGAACAGCGCTTGCTTGGAAACGCAATATCAAAAGCAGTGATGGCCCTCAGGTGGACCGGCCAGCATCACAATCGTGGTTCAGGCTGCCTTTTCTGGGTCTTTCTTAGCCTCCTGAGCCTCCTTCTTGTCTTCTTCTTCACCCAGCTTAGCGAGCGCCTCCGCCGTGAGGGGTACGCTGCCAGTGGAGTTCGCAGCTCCCAGTGGGTTTTCTTCTTCCTGACCAGGCAGCGGGCTTAGCGGACTCACAGGCTCTGTGTCAGGTTCCATCTCAGACGGTGCCTCGCCACTCGTGATCTGTAGCTCTGGGCCAAAGTGATCGACTTCTTCATACTCTTCCATGTCTTCTTCCTCGTCTTCTTCTTCGACACCTGGCATCATCTCACCACTTGGTCGACCTTGCACACTGGCAGACCTGCTGCCATTTGCGCCAGCTGTTCGGCCATGTGGAGAGCCGCTCATCGGTCCTTTGAAGACGGACCGCTTTCGCCGTGCGAAGACAGGTAAGCCAGGCGACGAGGGAGGAGGCATCGATCCAAAAGCGCTCTTCGCTTCCGTACCTAATGTTGGCAAGGTACCAATGTCTGACGGTGGCGGTCGCCTCTGGAACCTGACACTAGAGGGAAAAGTGCTGTTGGTGGGAGTAGAGGGAAGAACCTTGACAGAACTGTGCGGTGACCTGCCGAGCCGAGACCCTGACGTGGACGACATTCCGGATGGTGAAGCAATCGAGGCACTCGACGTGCTCGACGTTTTCGACTGCGTCCGCTGGTGGCCACCTTGATACGTGCTACGAATCGAGGAGACCGAAGATGAAGTAGACTTTCGACCTCGAAGTCCAGCTGACGATCGTCGATAGGACGAGTGCGGCGTCAAAGTGTGTGGGCTGAGACTCGCTCGTTTTCCTGCTCGGATACTGGCACCACTCCCAGTCGAGGATGTGGTATTTATACGAGGCCGTGCCGGAACCGTAGATCTGCTTTGAAGTTCAGGCCGTTGCTGACCGATTGATTTACGTCTGAGCTGGTTTCCAGGAGCTGTCGAAGTGCGCTGTAGTTGTCGAAGATCGCCTCTCTCCTGGCCGGGCTTACCGTTTGGGACGTCCTTGGTATTCTGGCTGCTCTTATTCTCCTCGCTATTGGCAGGTGACTTGTTGCGCTTGATGGTACCTTCCTTGAAGAAATGCTTCACCCATGCCAGCTGCTGCTTCAAGGGCTGTGGATAAAACTTTGGCCGCTTTCTCTGTGGAGGCGGCACATATGATGGACTCAGTAGGTCGGGATTGTTGGTAACAACGCGAAGCATGCTTTGACTGCCTCGTGATGAAGCTCGATGACTGCGAGGGCGCACCACTTGACCAGAGTAATCCTTCGGCGGCGGTCGCGGCCTACTTCTCGACCTGCTGTCAGACACTCGAATCTCACTTGGCTTCGGTTTCTCTCCTTCTGGTGTCGGCGATTTCGTCTCCATGACCTTCGGAAGATCTGGCGCTTGCAAAGCGTTGCCATTAACACGCTCCAGCCTTCTCCCTCGTGATCGTGGAGAATTCGAGATTGCATGCTCTTCTCCCTCGTGAATCTCGCCAAGGTTACTCTGAGCAAGGAGCCTGCCACTAGCAGCGCTCAATCTTCGTATTGACTTGGCTTCGGCCTCACGTTCTTTGCGCTTTCTCTCCTTCCTTCTCTCCTTGCGCTGTTCCTTTTCCAACAACAATGCCCACCAGCCGGCCAAAGAGTCGCAGCGTTGCGCCAGAACGTGCTCAATCACCATATCGATATCCACTCCGGCGCTGCGCATTCGCTGGAGCACATCCTTCTCCAGTTGTGTTGTGAATGGCGCTGGTTGCTGTAGCTTGAGTATCTCCTGCTGCTGGGGTGCATGCTCGGAAAGCCAAGGGTCCTTCAAAATGTCGCTGAGGGACGGTCTGAGAAGCGGCCTCTTCGAGAGAAGCTTCTTGATCAGATCTCTAGCAGCTTCTGGCAAGTACTCCGGATACTGAGGGTCCTCTTTCAAGATCCTTGCCTTGGTAGCGCCATCGTCGTCTTCATCGAAGGGCAACTCTCCACACAAGAGTGCGTACAGAATGATGCCCAGACTCCATACGTCGACTTTCTCTCCAGCATACTTCTCGCCCTTGAGCATCTCTGGCGCACTGTAACATACTGTCCCACACCATGTTTGCAAATAGCTCGTGCTGCCCTGGTATTCCCTCGTGAAGCCGAAGTCCACCAGCTTGACATTCTCATGCTTATCCAGTAAGATGTTCTCCAACTTCAAGTCTCGATGTACACAGCCCTTTGCGTGTACATAGCTCACAGCACCAAGCAGTTGTGTAAAGATCTTCTGCACCTTATCCGCCTGCATGCGACCATGGTTGAGCAAGTAGTTGTACAGCTCATCTCCCGGGCAAAACTCCAACACCAGCCATACCAAATTCTCGGTAACTATCACCTCGTAAAGCCTTGCGATGTGTGGATGTAGGAACTGTCGGTGGTGGTGGATCTCTCGCGCGAGGTTGGCATCGTCTTTTTTGGCGGACTTGAGGACGACCTTCGATCCATTGGTGAGTTTGTGCTGGGCGAGGTAGACCTTGCCGAAGCTGCCCTTGCCGATCAGTCGGCCCAGAGAGTAATTGCCAACGCTATGTAGGTCGGGAGAGGAGAATTCGCTAAGGAGGGACTGGTATGAATTGGCGAGCTGTGAGGGATATTCTCGTCAGCATAGTGCATGCGGCGCGAAGGGTGACATGTAAGGAGGTAGAGGGGTGGAGCCTGCCTTGTTTCTTTGTTCCTGCGCTTCAAACTCGGCCTGTGTCCTGGCCGGTGGCATCTGATTGTGTATCCTCTCCCTCAATAATGTATCTTACTACTGAATACAAGAGTCCTTTTCCTAGCGGATCTCTACCGGAGGTCGATCCGCTTCAGCCCTATGGTGACGGCTGGCGTTTTGGCTGCGACGAATGGTGAATCTTCGTAAGGGCGCATTCGGTCGAGGTCCGAGCATATGAAAGTCGGTCTAGGGGCGTGCTGTGGGAGCCAGTGGTAAGTGAATGAGTGAGCGGGAGTTTCCTGGTCTGCCAATTCATCGCGCGTCGTCCGCAAGTTGGACGTCGGGCATCATTGGTCGGCGGCACGAGTCGTGGCGTCCGCGCTATTCTTGGCATCAAAACGGTCCTCAGGCACACTGACGTTCACGTCTTCACTTTACTAACCCATCTGGCATCTTCTCTCCTCATCGATCGAGAGACTTTGTCATCAGAATTCATTCTGCCGCTGAGATTCGCTTGCAATCATGTGAGGCCTGGTGTGGCTGGAGCTAGTGACAGTGACAGGCAGCTGAGAGCCTCTCCCGCCTGCAGCCATCCGAGACTTGAAGGTAGGTAATCACGAGCTTTGTTATATTCAGTTCTTCTTTTTAAAGGGCACGCGAATTTCCATTTTATCCGTTCGGTCTACCTGCTACAGCAACAATATCATCATGGAGACCGCAATGGCGGACACGCCAACACAACACCGCCGCCGACAGCGACCTTCCACAGCTCGAACCAGCCAGACGCCATCATATGCAAGCCCGACCGTCTCATCGAGCGCGAACTCAAATCCGATCGAATCTCCAAACTCTCCGTCGACACTGTCCAAGTCTCCAAAGCACCCATCAACCCGTCGAGACTTCAAGACATACTGCCTTTCCACGGAAGCCTCTCGCCGTAAATCGCGCCAACCGGCCCCTTTCCGCTTTCTTGATCTGCCGGGGGATATTCGCAACATCATCTAAGACTACATCGCCGCTGATTGCATCGAGCACTCATCCCAAGCATGGCCCATACGATACACATCGCCCAAGGCCATGCCCACGTATGCCGGACCTCCCGCTGGATACTGGCCCTTCAGACGCCCCTACAACAGAAGACTTCCGCCACTATTTCTCGTGAGGTCCAAGCAGATCCGCGAAGAGTTTGGCGGCTACATCTTCGCCCAGCGCCACATTTTGTTGGTTTCTTTGACGAAGCAAGGTCTTGCAGGTCTATTCCATTTTATTGGCTTCGTCAACTGCAAACGCCTTGTGGGGAACGACGACGCCTGCTTGCAAGTTTGGCACAATGTACCTATTTCCGTCGATCGACGTCCGACCCTCACATTCTACCACGCTCTCTCTTGGGCCGATGTGTCCGCCTTGGTGGATGGCGAGGCTCTTTGGAAATGTGGACGTCCTGAGGAAGTTAAGGAAGACTGAAGTCAAGGGCTGCTGGTTTTGACGGTGGTGCAAGCGGCAATGAACTATGGTGGAGGGCCACAATTTGGGTTCGTGTGAGGAGAGAGGGGCTATGTTGGCTGGTGCTTTCCACGATGCAGCTTATTCTGGCGCACTGTTCGATCGTGGACCTGGAAGTACAACGAGCCGTCTGGTCCTGGATAGGGGGCCTGTTATTCATGACTTTTCACTTCAAGACCTGATTGCTCCTTCCAATTCAGCTGTGCCTCGTGCCTTCCTTCACATGTGAATGCAGGGTTCTTGCTCTTAGCGCCAGCACAGACCCCCTACTAAAAGAAATCCACTTCAGAACAGCTTCCACTCCCTCTCGTCTTTCGTCCCACGCACAATTGCGGTTGCAACAAGGCAGACTCGTGCAAGATGGAGGATGACACAAAAGCCGTATGTTTATGAGTCTGGCACATGCCTTCCACAGCAACTGATCATCTCCTAGGACATCAACACCGCCATGGACTCACCTGCCAGAGATCAAGTCTTCTCGACGCCTGAGCTTGCAGAGATGATCTTCAGGGAGCTGCCACCAAGGCATCTTCTCGTCACTGTGCAGCAAGTCTGCCGCCAGTGGCAGGCGGTCGTGAATGGATCCACCCCCATCCAGCAGGCGCTCTTCTTCAAACCCATCGCCCCGATATACCCCCGAAAGATACCGCAAACCAAATACCGCTACTACTTCGAGGAATTTATCAATCCCAATGCCAATATCACTTGCTACCACCCGATATACATCCGACTTTTGCGGGATCTCGTCCTGCACCGTCCGCTCTCGCCAAGTTTCGGTCACCCAGATGCCTCCTGGCGCCGATCACTGCTCAGCCAACCGCGCTTACGCTCATGTGAGTTTTTGCGCAGGGTTGCGGACGGGTCTGGCGATCGCAAGAGCGAGACAATCGAGGCTCCTCCTGGCGGATTCACATTGGAATTTGCCATCGAGAACCTGGGCGAAGACTTTCTGGACGATGGCTTTCTCCCCAAAATGCAGTGCCAGCCAGCCTCACTCTAGAGCAAGCCTTGTGCGTGGAAGCGCAATTCGACTAAGAGCTTCCGGCGCCGGATCACTGGTGCAAAGAGATTGAGAAAGTAGAGAATGGTCGCATGCGGCAAGAATGCCAGATTTGGAGGTAAATTTGGACGGCGATGAATGCGAAGTTGTTGCCACCCGCAAGATCTCCACAACTGCTTCTATCCAGAGCTGTCGATCGGGTGGTGGTGAATCATAATTCTGATACCGCAGCTCCGGGACTCAAGGACCTTTTCGATGGGAGTCCGGTATCCAAATCCGACCTCGATAGAGTATGCTCCCTAGCTTGAGGATCGATGAAACCCTACTTACAGCTAACGTAGCCGACTATAGTCGATCTCGAGGAGGGTACTGTTAGTGGAGTACATACTTAGCAACTTGTAGACTCATGTACGGACTTATGTGCGATGTCAAGGGGGTCTGCTTTGCTCCACTTACTAAGATTCAAATTGTTGATAGTGAAATCTGACGGTAGTAGAACCTTGAAGCATTTGAATCATAAGTGGATATGAAGCGTGAATCGTGTTCTCCTTTAACCTGCCTTCTCACATTGACAGGTCTGCTTCTAACACATGCGCATCTCTTCATTCTTCGCTCCCCTTGCAATCTTACACCTCTTACTTAACCCACCACTCCACATCCATCCCAACCCCGACATCCTCCCCTTCCACCCCTCAACGAGCCAAAAACGTCCGATACCCAATATCGATCCTAATCCACAATTCAGCACCCACCCCTAACCACCCCTCCCCCCTCCCACCCCCCACAAACCTCCCCCAAAAAGAAAAAAAACACTCACCGCTTATAATCCTTCACCTTCCAAAAAGCACAACACTCCCCACACTCGCGACACCGGAGATAATCCGTCGGCCCAAACCGGAACGTCGCCGTGCACTCGGCGCACTCCCACTGCACTTTCTTCCACTCGTCCTCGCGCGTCGTGCTGGTGTGGTAGTACTGCGGCCGGGAGGCGTCGTAGGTTTCGTTGAGACGGAGGCGCCGGCCGCCGCGGTCGTCGCGGGAGAAGTCGATGCCTAGGTCGAGGATGGAGCGGAGGGTTGTTGTGGGGGGTTTGGGTGGGGCGGTGGGGGAGGAGGGGGCGGCGACGGCGGCGGTACTGGAGGAGGAGGGAGAGGCGTTGGTGGTAGTGGGTCTCTTGTTGGTGGAGGTCGAGGGGTTGTTGTTGGTTTTGGCCGTGAGGTCTGGTGGGGTGTACTCTTCCCGGGACATGTTGGCGGTGTTAGTGTTGGTGAGATGGAGTTGGTTGTGTCCATTTGGAGGATGGAAGGCGACCAGATAAAAGGCGACGCAAGGGGCAACCAAGCATGCCGAATGCATTCCTTTGTTTGATTGATCCCGCACGGATACCAGCTTCTGCATGACTTCTTTCAGGCTGGGCTTGGCCTTGCATGCAGCTATCCGCTTGGTGGTTTGAACCTCATACAGACGGTAATTGCACGTCGTTGACGACCAGCCATTCGTCAATCACAGTTGCAAATATGTCCTAGGGCATCGCATCCGCGGAATCAGGTCAAGGCAGACCCGTCGAAGGTATTTCCACCGTTCTCGAACGACTCGGCCCAGCAGTCGGCTGAGCTCCACTCATAGCCGCATACACATCAATACCGCTCGGCACACTGTCCGAACGCGTCTCTCCGGTGACGATGGTCCCTTCAGTTCCTCGTCTGCTCTGCGCCTCTGCGGAAAGTAGGTGCAGTTGGTAAGCCTCGTCGCTATCTTTACCCGTCCGGCCTTGCCCACCGTAGTGGGTCACCAGATTGCTCACGAGCGGGCGGAGGATCAAGATCGTCGCTGAAATGATTGAGTAGTCCATTTCGACTTGTGTCCAGCAGATTGCTTTGGCCTCGCGCAGCGTTGGGTCTTTGTGGAAACCGGACTGGTCGAAGCTTCTTAGGCGGAGGATGACGAACAGGATGACGCTGTGAAGACGTTAATTATGATACAGAATGTTAAGGGTAGCTTTACGAACGGCAAGCGAAACGCAAACATGACGATCACCGTGATAACATTCTGCTGCTTGATCTGCAGACCACTGACCAGCCAGATCGCAATCCCGAAGATGGCGAGTTCGAAGAAGCAGCCGAAGCCCTCCAGAATGCCCCAACGCAGGAAGAGACCGCTGCACTGTTCGTCTAGCACTGTCCAAGGGTGGGAGAGATTGCACTTCAACGCGATCGCAAGAAGAAGGGCGAGGGTCCAGGCGAGGATTGCGATGATGAGAGCTTTTATTACTTGGCGATGTGGATCGAAAGGCGCCAGTCGAAGGACGAAAATGGCCACTGATGCCTTGGAGAGCCCAAGAGACAGGACGAAAAACAGACTAGCTGCGTAGTACAGCTTCTGAAGAGCCTCCTGGTCGCCGGACGATATGAGTTCTGCTGATCGGCCCAGTCCAGCGTGACAGGCTCCCAGTACGAGGGCTGACTGAATGACGGCGAATCCGGTCGCTGTGAACACCATCGTATCATCAAAGGCCAGTCCCGGATTGATAACACATTTCACAAAGGCGCGTATGCCAGCGAACAGCAGTATCTGAGAAAGCCCCAGCGCCGTTGCGATGATGATCCAGGCTCCATGATCGGTGTCTGTCACCACCGCGAAAGGTGTGGAATAACCATTGGGGATCGTCAGGTTCGCCGACATACGTTGATGGTGGAGCAATCGAGCAGACGAAGAACTTCAAACGAGATGCTGAGGTTTGAGGCGCCAAGTTACCAGCAGCATCGTTGTTGACCCGGGGATCCTGGAAGCCGGATGTTCGAGGAGTGGCCTTGGGGGGTTCTGGAAATAGCAAATGCGCGATATACGAGGTGAGCTGGACCCGAGGCTGTCGTTCAAGGTATGGTAGCTCGGCTGTAGGGTTGGGAATGTTGCACAAATGCAGTGGAAAGGGGAGAGGCGGTTTGAAGTATGGCGTGGCTGGATATCATCAGAGTTTCGATATACTGCACTTACCCCACGACATAGGACGCATTGGGAATAAAACTATCCTTTTGATCTATCTCGCGCCCAATCAGACCGACATGAGGTCGGAATTAGGTGGGATAGGAGAGTTCTGTCGTGCATTAGTAGACCAACGTCTGCCAAAGCTCGATGCTTTTCAACGTTCGTCGCTGGTTTTATCCTCGAGCTTTCCACTTGGAAGATATTCTGACTGCTATGCCTCGGAGATGCCAAATTAGAGTCGATTCAGCACTGCTATATGGCTGACAGCGTGCTAGATGTTCTCCCAGTATATAGATGGTATTGACGACTGGAAAAGAAGTGGGTGAAGTTGACAATTTCCACGCCGGCGAACGGGCAAGACGGGGAGGGCACGCTCCGCGGCAGGATCGGCTGTCAAGCTCAGACTGACGCAGGGGCCTGCAGTCCGATAATGAATCGTATCGACAACATCTCGCAGTCGATGGCTGTGATGACGAAAATCTCCTTTCAGTCGGCGGAAGATGAAAGACTGTACGTGGGACATATCTGCCAAGCATGCCTTCGACATAGCGGTCGAATACCGAAACCGGTCAAAAACTGTCCAAACAAATGATCGATGAAGTGTTTCCTGGCAGTCGTTGATACTGCCAATGCAGCGGATCTCGGTTTAAATGGGGGTTGTTCAGCGAGAGCCTTTTGTTGAACAGGTCTTGAAGCTGGGACGACAGACACTGTGGTATTGTGGGAAGGCGATGATGAGATTAGATCCTCGGAGATTGTCTCGCCGTCACTGCTTCGAAATCATTGCTCAGGTACCATACCATATGCTGCCCCAAGATCTGGACGATGAACCGTGTTCAGTCTTGTGTGAAGGAGGTTTTGAGGTGGGATCGAAGGCGTCTTGGAGAAAGCTAGCGTTGATGCCTCAGGCACGCCGATTGACCTCACCTTCTGTCTTCCGATCAAATCTCCATCTCTGCCAACACCAGCCGCGATCCGACCTGTTTCGACCGTGATCTGCCGTACAGAAGCCAATGCAGGCACATGCCATTGATTGATGGACGGCGGTCGCGGCCAGGCCAAGGAGGTGCGGGATATCCAATTCACGCCAAGGGTTGTGCTGGCGCTTGGAGGGACGAATCGCGAGGCAGAGAGGCTCAGTGCAGGATCCACGTCACTTTGCCTACACCTCCAACCACGCGCTTACAGGTTCGCTACGCAACCACCTTTGGGCCGCCAGCGCGAGCTTCGAGGTAGCGTAGCAGCAGTAGAGACAAGTACATGCGCAAGTATTCATTCCACAGCATACATCTCTTTCCCTTCCCCAGTCACCAACATCATCCGCTCGAAGGACTGGGAGCTTGCAAGTCGCACGGTGACGTCGACCGACAGCCGCACGTGAAGCGCAGGGAAGCTGCATCTACTCACTCACCCGCGTGTCCCACAGCCGCAGGCGCGACCTCTCCCATATAAACCGGTTTTGGAAGCGACGGCGACCTCAGCATGGCCCAAGACGACCGCGAGGAGCTCTTCCTGAAACCCGACTCTCCTCAGGCCAACCCCTCTGAAACGCCTCAGCCCCTGCGCATCAACAAGCAGCCGTCGCCGCAATCCTCCAAGCCAGAGCCCAAAGAGCAATGGGCCCAGTACCGAGTCCCTCCCAGTAGCAGCGCTGCATACGGCGCCCCCACCTCACCCCCACCCACCGGCCCGCTGCCATATCCAGACGACAGAGCACGAAGACAGCCAACGCCGGGAGCAGTACCAGGCGCGAAGGCCCCGAGTCGCACAGGCACACCGCAAGAGCTGGCAGAAGAGGGGAGGGCCACGGGGCCCCCTCAAGTCAGGACGGGAAGCATGTCTTCTGAAGGGAGTGGACACAGTGGAAGGCCTCGGTTTGCGCCGAACGATCCGAATAGACCAACAGCAGGTGGCTATGGCGGGTCGCCTACGTTAGGCCACTCGTCGAGGCTGGCAGAGAGGAGAGGCACCCCGGCCAAGAACATCATTCCCCCAGATTCACCAGGCGGGCCTGAGCCACCCCACAAGAGCGACGACGATGAAGGCTTGTTTCAGGTGAAACCGCAGCGGAAGCCGAGTAATCAGACTGAAGATTATCAGCAACAGTTCTATCCACCTCCGCTAGGTGCAGCACCACCAGCGAGCACAAGTGCGGCAGCCGTGTTGGCGCAGAACAGAATGCATGTACCAGATCCGGCAGGAGTGAATAGATTGAGCAGTACTGCATCCACATCCACCACGAGAGCGTCCAGAGGTTCACCGCCTCCACCTGAGACACCGATCGATCAGCCGCCAAGCGGGTTGACAGGGATTGAAGCAAGATACGCGGCGTCTGGAATACCAGGGCAGAACACACTCAATGAGATGCAAGCGCAGAGTGCAGCTGCTGCGGCAAGAAGAGCTCATTATGCCGCTCCCCAGCCAACGAGAGCGGCGGACGCACAACCTCAACAGCAGCAGAGTGGGAGATGGAGTCCTACTGAGCAGCCTGGATCAGCGCCTCACGGGCCGCCGATCACGTTCCAAGGCACTGAAGAGGTGGCGTCCAGAGGCTCTGATGTACCCTCACAAACACGAGATCGTCAGCCCAGCTACCCACGCCCTCCACAACCATCGACGAGTCCAAACATCGAAGCTGGGGTGAACAGCATGAGTTTGAATGACGAGCCGCCCCCTGCGTATTCGCCGCCTGCTGCTGGTTCTTCGCACTCGCAGTATCCCAACGAAAAGGGCAGGTTCGCGAATAACGCCAGCCCAAACGCCGCACCTGGCGCAGATCAGGGACGAAGGCCGACGGATCCAAACGTTCGAGCACATCCTGCATTCGCCAATGACACTCAGCGTCAAAACGGTGCCTCGCCTCAGCCATCGCAGCAGAACGGTGCCTCACCAGCTGCTCATGGACTCACACCGGTCAACGTCGCGCAAGCGAATCAAGCAGCGGCACAACAGCCCGGCCAACCGGGTCCATCTGGCCCTGCAAGTCCGCCTCCTCTTCCAGAAGGATGGATTGCTCATCTTGACAACAATTCTGGGCAGTACTACTACATCCACCTTCCAACACAATCAACGCAATGGGAGTTCCCGAAAGGACCAACTCCACTGAACCTCCAGGAGCCCACAAGTCCAGTCCCGACAGTGGCAAGTCCTGTCGGTTCAGTCTTCAAGCAGCCTCTTGCATCGCCTGGCTTCCCAGTGCAGCAGATGGCAAGCTACGATCGACAGAGCATGATGTCCATGAACTCCATGGCAAGTCCCGCAGCGACAGGATTCACAGGTCCACCTCCAAGTGCTGGTGTGGACATGTACAAGATTCAGCCGTCGAATGCGGTCTACTTTGGACCTTACCTTCGCTACACGAACATGGATCTTGAACGAGGTCTCTGGCTTGGGAGCATTCTGCTGATATGCGATGCGGCAACTCAGCCACCTACGATCCACATCCATCAGTCACTGGACCTAAGCCCGAATCCTCGACAATTGAAAGCACATCCCATCCACTCACATCAAAGATGGATCTTCTACAGGTACGATGTGGATCTGCGAATGGAAGACAGTGGAGCTGCCAAATGGACCTACGCCATCACCTCACACCTCGGCTGCACTCGTTACGAGTTCCTTGTCGCTGGAAAGAATGAGAGCAGCTGGCGCTTCATTGCCCACTCTGGCAACGACTTCGCCATCAATGTGTCGGCAAATGACAGATCGAAACTTGGTGGCATGCCTCTGATGTGGAAGGATGTCCTACTGAAACACCAAGAATGCGGTGGCTTCCATGCCCAAGTTGGCTTGGGCGGTCAAATCTATGCTGATCGCCTGTGGAAGGACATCCCAGCATTGAAGCAGTGGACGCAGATCAGCGGTAAGGAGAATCGCAAGACTGCCCAATGGACTGCAAAGATGGAAGAGGATGTCACGCACGCTTACTTCCACTATTACACCTCACACTTCGACCAGCCGGCAGTGAAGGAAGGGTTCGCACAGATACCGCACGTCTGCTGCTTGGACGACCACGACATCTTTGACGGCTATGGCTCGTATCCCGAATACATGCAAGAAAGTCATGTCTTCAAGAATCTTGGTCGGATAGGTATCGAGATGTACCTACTCTTCCAGCATCACACCACGCACGAGATCTTGCGAAATGTCTCGAACGATATCGACCTCTTCACCATAACGGGCAAGGGATGGCATTTCATCAAGTACCTTGGACCGAATGTGGTGATTGTAGGCCCAGACACCAGAAGCGAGCGAGGTGAACGACAAGTCATGGCAGGACCGACCTACCAAGGAATTTTCCCCAAGGTCGCCACATTGCCGCCAAGTGTGCAGCACTGTATCTGGCTGCTTCCCGTACCGATCATCTACCCGCGTCTGGAAGCTGTCGAGCAGGTAGCGAATACAGTGGCAACTGGTAAGAAGGCGGTGACTGGAGGTTTCAACATGCTAGGTAAGGTGGCGGGTGGCGTTGCAGGAATAGTCGGAGCAAAGGGAGCAGTAAACTCTGGCTTTGACGGTATCAAGAAGGCAGTTGGCAAGTCAGGGCTCATGCAAGGCGTTCTAAGTCCTTTCGGCGACATCGACATGCTCGACGAGCTACGAGACCTCTGGACTCACGACTCCAAGGTACGTAAGCCACAACACCCACTTCTTTACGCACCTCACTAACAAATCATGACAGGACCTCGAACGCACCTACATAATCCGCACGCTCCAAGGCATCTCCCACAACAAATCCCTGCGCATGACCTTCCTCTCCGGCAGCGTCAACGTCTGCGGCGCCGGCCTCGTGCACGACCCCTCGAAACCCTCCGACCACAAAACCATGTACCAACTCATCACCTCCTCCATCGTCAACGCCCCCTCGCCCTCCTACGTCATCCGCATGCTGCACAACAACAAGCAACTCTACATCCCCGCCAACGGGCACCGCTCCGCGATCGGCACCCCCTCGGACACCAAGGAGGATATGATGGAGATTTTTGCTGCGGATGTCGATGGGCGGCCGAGGGAGTTGAGGCGCTTGATGGGGAGGAGGAATTATTTGGCTTGTGTGGCTTATGATCCGGAGGTTGTGCAGGGGGCTTTTGGCGGGAGTGGAAGTGCGGGGGGTGCGGGGGGTGGTGCGGGAGGGAGGTTGAGTCTGGCGGCGGATTTTATGGTGCAGGGCGAGGGGGCTTTTGGGCAGCCGATGAAGTATGGGCCGGTGATTATTCCGAGTTTGGAGTATGGACGGTGAGGTTTTTGTGTGGTGTAGGGAAGGGTGGGGTGTGGGTTTGGGATGAAAGACGACAGATGGATGAATGGATGGATGAAGGAGCGTTTTTAGCATAGCGGTATATGAGATATGATGTTTTGAAGATGAAAGTGATGTTTCTGTAGTGTGTGAGAGTGTTGTTTTCATGCACATCCGTCGTTTTGATTCATTCTGCTTGAGGTTGTTGCTAATATACAGTTCATGTCATCTTAGTCTGTGTGTCGTGTTCTGTCGTAGTCGTAGTCGCTAGAAATACAAAGAACCAAGGAAAAGTCGTCGCCACGTGAAGTCTTCAGTCCCCTCACCCCCTTCATTCCACCACACCCACCCTAAACCCCCCTCAAAAGATACCCCCCCACAGCCGCAACCTCCAACATCCCCCTCACAACCAACCTCAGCGGCTCCACATAAACCCTCACCCTTGGCGTCCCCATCACCCCCTGCACCCTTACAAGAAGATGCACATCCCTCCCACTCTCCATCCACGCCCTCGCCATATCGACCTGCTTATTGCTGAACGCGAAGGGCTCGTTGGCATCATCCTCGCTGGAGCTGGAGGAGGCATGCACGTCGATGTGGTACGTGACGGGTTCGCCGAGCCAGTCGTTCGCGGAGGAGATGTTGTGGTTCGCGAGGTGGGCGGTGAGTTGTTGGACGGTGGGGGGGTAGGAGATTGTGAAGGTTGAGGGGTTGGGGGTGTTAGGGTTGGGGTGGAAGGCCGGGAGGTTGTAGCGCGTGCGGTTGGGGGAAGTCCAGCTTGTTTGGAGCGCTTCGAAGTTTTCGCGGAGGAGGGTGTAGATCTGCGAAGGGGGTTAGTGTGCGGGTTCGAGGGATGGGGAGGGAGGGGAGACTTACGAAGAGCTCGCTGTGGAATTGGGTGTCGGGGTCTTGGGCTTCGGATTTGACTACGGCGAAGGAGGATTGCAGGAGGTCGAGGGCGGAGATTTGCTGGCTGTCGCCGCCGGGTGAGGCTTCGATCAGCGTGGCGGTGTTGATGTCGTATGTCTCGGCCGCGGCGACGATCGAGTTGATCAGGCGGGATTCGTGAGACTCTGCTGGTTCGTATCCGGCTGGAGGGTGCTGAGGTTGCTGGCCTTGCGGTGGTACGCTGGACTTTACCCGTGGAAAACTGGTAGACGGTGATGATGATTTGTCGGTCATGGGCTTTGTATGCTTCGACGTTGGTGCGATCGATGATCTTGCTTTGGAGTTCTTCCCAGCTGGTGTCGGAGCTGCTGTGGGCTCTCGACGCTCCTTCTTGATCTTGGGCTTCGTCTCAACTTGTTCAGACTTAGCGACTAGCTGTGAGAACTCCTCGTCGTCGTCTTCGTCCTGATCAGGCAGAGCCTCCGGGATGTAGTCGTCCTTCCATAGACCGGCACGCTCGAGGAGGTCTTTGATCATGCTGTGGCTTGAAGTCGTCAGGATATTTGTCAAGACAAGTTGTCTCGATGGCTGGAGGTTCATCATGTAAGCAAGTCGAGGTTGAATGAACGCCCATGGTGGGTCTTTGCTGGCGACGTTTGACTCTGCACAGTACAGCTTCAACGGCGGGGATTCCGTTAGGACAAACCTGCCGACTTCGTCGGTGCCGTAGATGGTCTTCCCGTTGACTTGGACGTAGCGGCGCAACTTCATGTTGTTGCTTGCGAGCACTTGGATCCTCTGAATATGCTTTTGGATCGTCTTCTGGCTCTCCTCGTCGACAAGCCTGAAAGTGATCAGATAGTGCTTTCCAGGGGCCTGGAGAGTACGACTTACAAGGAGATAAATCTTGCCTTGCCTTGTAGATACCGGGTCAGATTCTTGCAAGGCTTTGGCTCATCAGTAAACTCCGTTTGCTCGATCACTCTCTTAGACAGATAGAAGTCAAGCAGTCCCAAGGTCTTGAAGACCGGCGCCAAACGCTTGACGTCCGAATCACTGGCATCAAGTAGCCACACTTTCCCACGGAAGCATTGCTCGATGCGACCGCGGTCTGCGATGAACCAATCGTGATCCTGTGCCGAAGCAAGACGACACTGTCCGCTCGACCGCTGGACCGGAAAGATCTGTTGGGTCTGCAGCTTCAGCAGCAGCTTCGGAACATGCTCATCAGCCTGGTCTTCGTTAACGAGGCAATCGCTGAGGTAGAGGAGCAAAGCCCGAAGGCTGTCAACGCCGTTCATATTTCCAGCGTGGTGGCGAAGCTCCTTGACGATATCGCCGATCGAAGCATTGTGAACCTGGAGGGTCACACAGAAGAAGTCCTTTAGAGACGGGAAGCGCTGGTCAAGTGCGGTCAGTTGTGCCAGGCAAGCTGGAGCGTGCCAACGGCATTGGTCAAGTATCATCCAAGAGGTAGACTTCCCGTCTTCGATGGGAATCAGAGCCTCTTCTTGGAAGATCGACCTGTTTGCGTTAGCTTTGGGATCTGTGAGCCAGGGATGGACGACATATTACCTGATCTCGTCTGCGTCGTCCAACGACTCAGCCTCAATGGACTTGAACAATGAGATTACATACTCTTTGCCCAGCGTCATAGAGGATGTGTCTCTGGAAGCCGCTCGTAGGATGTCGAGGCAAAGTCCAAGGTCTGGCTCGGTGCTGAGTCCAAAGGACCGAAACTTGTCCCAACCGGTGTGCTCGGGGTCTTGAACGTCGACGAAATCGACCAGCGAGGCGGCAAACTTGTCTCCACAGATAGCACGGCGAGGTAAGTACGTTGCGCTGAGCTCCTTTCGGCGGCCGTTCTTGCAGTTGACCATTTCGCTCCCTAGATCGAAAGACTCTGGGGATTCCTTGGAGAAGTAATGGTTCCAATTGTCCCTCAAGAGAGCCATCCAGACCGAGCTTGGCTGGGTATCAATCAAGTGTCGAAAGTCGGGCGTGATGCTTATCTTGCTGTTGAGAGCATCCGCCAGGCGAGGCAGTGCGGATACGCCGGCATTGAATTGCAGCCAGCGATTCCATCTTGGTCGGTGGCAGGAGTCGCCATAGTTGACATAGACGGGGTGGATGAAGCTACAGCCCGAGCCCGTGGGTGGAAAGAACTGGCTCATCTTGAAGCTAGTGTCCGGTCCGTCCATGTATAACTGGCGAGCAGGAGCTAGACCACCTCCCTGCTTCGCCAGTCTTAGACCCGAGAGGTTGATCCCTAAGAAGTTCTCCGTCATGCATATGTACCAAGCATGAGCAGCGAGACACTCGGGTGACAGAGTCGTATCGTGCGTGCCGAGAGACCTGTGGCGTTGGATGATCAAGTTGCATACTGCCACGTTCGTGATTGTCTTAACGCCCAGCTTCAGGAACAGCTTCTTTCTGGACTGATCGGCTGCTGCTTCGTCGTCCACAACGAGGCACTCAATGCCATCCGGGATTTCGACCTGCCCGCGATCGGGGAAGTAAACGGACGATGTGCTGGGCTTGACCCATCGTCCTCCTCGAAGAGGTATAATCTCGATCTCCTTTAGCGACTTGTCGCTGGCCTCGACCAGTGCACTCGCAAGCCTTGAATGCCACGACGCCGGCTTCTGATGGATTACGTCCGGTGGCATGTATTCCAGGAGCTTGCAGAAATCCTTGATGTTCTGAAGGTTGACGCCCAGCCGATTCACGTCGTTCGTTGAGTATTCTTGAGCGACGAAGTTGCCGAGGAACTCAGGATCGCTCAACAATGGGCGCCCAGCGTCGTCACAGAACCTTTCGGGAACATAGACCATGGACTTGGGTGGTTTCAGATCCCCACGCTGGGACTCCAACACCGGTTGATGGCGTAAATAGCTTTGCAGTGACTTCAGAAAGCCGTCCATAAAGGTGCCAGAGGGGTTGTGGGTGCCCATGGCGTACTTAGGCCAGAGGTACTTGACTGACGCAATAGTGTCAGATATCCCCGTTTTGTTGAACGTCTCTACGCCCTTGACAAACAGCACGTGGGCATGGCTCTTGAGTGCGTTGTTCCAAGCATCTCCTTCGATGATGTCTTGGCGGCTGGCCGTGAGGAGGAAATCGGCCTGTAGTAGGAATGGCAACCCGTAATCACGAATGAGCAGATAGTTGTATGTCTTGCGATACGTCTTCGTGGTGTTCGTCATCGGGAAGGCCATGACAATTTCAGACTCTGTGATGCCCTCTCTCTTGGGTTCCGCAGGCATATCGTACTTGGTGCTCCGAAAGACTGCCAGCGTCTCTTGGTCTGTCTTCGGTTCTGGCGCCAGATCTCTCCGAACTAGATGTGTTGTTGTGAATCCGGTGCCATGGTCCTCGTCATCGCGGTGGAGAGAGTATTCGTGAATGATGTCCGTTTCGTCCGCGCTCAGGATTTTCACATCAATTGTCCTCAGCTTTCTCAGAAACAAAAGTAGTTCTGCGCCAAGAGAGAGCAGATTTCCTCGCACCTCTCTCTGATTCTTCTCGTCTGGTATTTGGAGACAGAACATTGTTTGCTCTTCGACTGCTTTCGTTGCTTTGAAGTCACTCCAGATTGGCACAATCATGCCGAGAAGTCCGTCGCGATTGAATTTGAACTTGAATGCTCCAGACGATACCCATACTGTATCAGCGACCGTGAAGACAGACTTGAAGCCAATGCCCTTCTCCCCAATATAACCTTTCTGAGACCCGTTCACTTTCTTGGTGCTGTTTCCAATCTCGCAGATGGCAGCGACATTATCTTTCGAGAATCCCAATTCGTTACTTGCGATGAAAACGTATCCATCCTCTCGGTAGATCATGGTCAGCTTTGGAATTGTTCCGGGGGCGTAGGTGTTGTCGTCTGCGTTCTGGATCATCTCCAGAATGAAATGGGTCGGCTTGGTATAGAGCTGGGACGAAAGCATGCCCATAGCACTGGCAAGACTTCGAGCATTAGCATCGCCTTGAACGCCATTGGTATCGTCAATATGCCGCCGCCTTCTGAGGTCGTCGACATGTGCTTTCGCCTCTGCTTCGTCGTCCATAGCGATATAGCTTCGTTGACGCTGGCGGTGGAAATCTTGGATGAGTGGAGGGTGAAGACAGTTGACGCCTGATGTTGTGGTGTGTGTATTGAAGAAGGGTGGTTGAAGGTCAGTTGTGTCCAGAGGAAAGTATGTCAGTGCGGACGGAAAGGAGATGTCGGTCGACTGACACATGGAAGTAGAGAAGAGAGAGACAAGCAACTCATCTAGCACGTGAGCCTCGCTACCGTCAAGGCAAAGTGATGTTGTTATTAGATTTCCTCGCAAGCACGCAGAGCTGTGATGCAGCCGCGCGCGGTCGCTTCAAACGTGTGACCATCGCGCTGTGGATATTCATCACATGCATGTTGCCAGCCTCGTCCACTTCGTCAATCCGTTGGCCAGAATGTGTCACCGTGCGAAGCTTTTGTTTTGTTGATGGACTGAGGAGGTGAAGTCAACGCTCGCCTCCCAAAAGGAGTCAGGCCCAACGCCAAGCCCGGCTCAACGTCGGCCCATGCAGTGAATAGAACAACAACACCACCGCCACCACAAACATGAAACAAAAAGCCACCAGGGCCGGATTGATTCTGTCGACTATCAAATCTACATATCTGTCGTTACGTTCTACGCAGGTAGCTTGAAGCCTCCCTGTCGATTCGTGAAGAAACCGGTAGGATCATAAGCTGACTTGATCTGCTTCAACCTCGCTAGGTTCTCTGGGCCAAAGGAACTGTAGATATCCTGATCAGGTCCAATATCGTTCATGAAAAGGGGGTTAAAATTTGTAAAGGAAGGATCGCCAGATTTATAGTTGGTGGCCGTTTGGGAGCCGTACGTGTCCTTCTGATATTGAAGCAGGCTCTCAGAAAGCTCTTTGGATTGCTGAGGGCAGCGATCGTTGCAGGTAGGGTTCGTCCAGAGGAGGTTGTTCTCTATCCAGATGCGGTCGCCGTGGTCTGGGTTGAGACCATAGACGTTTCCGCCTTGCTTTTGCGAAGCTTGGGCGATACGTACGGAAAGGGGCTGGGGATCGAATCCGGTTACCTGAACGTCGAGGTCTTGCAACCCGTTGATGAATGTGGCATTGTAGTACATGTCCCAGTAAGTCGAGAAGAACTGGGTCATTGACTCTTCGGGAAGGTTGGGAACAGTGATCTCGCGGAACGAATTGCCAAAGCCCACGATGGCTGCGCCGCCTGCTTCTTGCGACATATCGTAATATGACTTAGTCTTGGTAGTAGAGAAAAGCTCCTGAACATCGTCGAAGTCCTTGAAGAGGTCTGCCGGTGGGTTTGGTCCATCGTAAAACATGAACATGATGGGTCCAGTGATGGCATTGAGGAGGTTCAGGGGAAGGCCAAACCTAAATAATGTCACAGTCAGCTATTATCACAGCCTCCAACAGTGATATGGGCTATACATACTGAAAGACAGGGATAACCGCAGCCTTCTCGTCAGGGTAATCTCGCACAAATCTCGTAACAGCACGGAAGAGCGCCTCACGCTTGTCGATGGAGTATGCCCGGATACCACCCCAGATCTGTCCATTAACGCCTGCAGGATGTGCTTGCGACCACATTCTTGTGACGATGGCGAATTGGTTGCCTCCACCGCGGAGGGCCCACCAGAGGTCAGGGTTGGAAGTACGAGTGGCGTTTACGGCGGTGCCGTTTGCGAGGACGGCTTCGAATTGGTCGATGTTGTCGCATGCGAGGCCCTTGAAGATGTGTCAGCACAACTTCATATTGTCATGCACGCTTGATCTCACGTATTGCGCCGAGTAATACGACAACCCGCCTCCGAGAGTCAGCCCTCCAACGCCAATGTGTGCCAGTCTGCCGCCGACGACGATCTCATTGTTCTTGCCTGTAATCTGATACACATCACCCCATCTCGCACCAGGTCCAAGAATGTAATGCTTGCCGTCCGCTGTTCGTTGGGTAACCGTCTTGCCAAGGTTGGGCTCGAACGCAATGAGCACGCCGTCCTTTGTGGAAGAGAATCCAGGTGCCGGCTGATGTCCTGCCGACTTGAGACCAAATGGCACGTCTGGATACTTGTTAAGCTGCTTCACAACGTCTGAGACCTGCGCAGCGTTGGCTGGGAAGAAAGCACACGCCGCTCGGAATTGGTATGAGTTTTGATTGTTCCAGTAGTCGGTGTTGATCTGCGTATATACTGAAGCGTTGTATGCAGAGTTGAGAGCCTCTGTGCCGAGTGTGTCGTAGGCCATGTATTGTGGATAGGTCTTGTGTAGATAGTCGCAAACTTTGACAGTGTCTGCATTAGGTGCGGCAGTGGCCAACACCACAAGGCTGGATAAGATCCCCAGATAGAGCATGTTTGATCGTGTGAGAGGGAGAACAACTACTCTGCCTATCCAGTCTGCGAGAAGCGTAGAGATATATTACAGCAGCGGGGCCACTAATGCGTCCCTACCGAGATATAGCATAGGAAACAAATAGACACCGAGGCTGCCCCAGCCAAGGTCGACAGATGATTCGTTTCAAAACCAAGACGGAGATCTCCAGACGCAGTAACAACGCCACAAGAACAGGAACAAGAAAAGGAAAGACCATCGGCACTTTTGCGATTCTGCTTGGTTGTAACGAGGAATCGCGTAGCAAATAGGTGAAGTCTCGCGCAGATCCCTAGACTTGAGAAAGCTTAAAGTTCGGGGGGCTGTGGTCGGTGGGGAAGATACGAGATTTACGAAGTGACGGAAACATGTTCCACGACGATATTTGAGCGAGGACTTGTCAGAATCTCCGGACGAGAAGCGTTTGGCGAGTTTGATGCAACATCCAGATGGTTCGTCGAGGGCGAGAACGAGCAGTGCCATGCTGTGTCGACCGTGGCGTCAAAAGTCGAGCTCGCGTTTGATAGCGTAACATACGAGGTCAGTTCGAATCGAAGTCGAAAGAATGTGATCTCCAGCAGCCATGCGGCGACTCCACTCATGTCACACGACATTTCCGATCTCTTTCGTTGCGAGATTACTTGCAAGATGCCGTTGCCCAATATCGGACTTGATCGTTTGAAAAGAAGGTATACTGGGTCTGTCGAATTCCTCGGCTAACAAGGCGCATCATGTTCGCTTCCAATGCTTGAGCACCACCGGTCATCGTCCACCTTAAATAGACGTGTTACTTGAATGCTTTTAATACGCGAGGTATTGTATTCGTAGATTGATGACTTGTAGCAAGGCAACGTGGATATGGTGATTTTCGTGGAACGGAGCGAGGTCCTCTTCACGTCAAACAGAGTTCACGCGATGACGGCACTTACCGCGTCTTAGCCCACCGCTCCCGCGTTCGCCCAAGTTTGCCCACACAACAACACGTCTTACACAGAACCTCTCCCACCGTGGTCGCATCGCCCCTTGAACGACACCTGCAGCTCCCAATCCAGAAACCTCCCTCCGCCATGCCCAGAGGCCGCGATGACTGCTGGCTCGAAGTCACCCGCAACCTCGAGGAGAACTCGGGCAAGCGCCACCCACGCGTCACCTGCAAACACTGCATGACCGAGTGGACGTCCAACGAGAAGGCCCGAGTCATCGAACATCTCCAGCGCTGCAACGACCTGCCCGAACCACTATGGCGAACGTATCAGCCACATCGTCTGGACCCGACGCTGCCCTCCGCCGCCGAGCTCCAGCAGCAGCAGCGAGCCCGCACGCGTGGTATTGGGTCCATGTCCGCAGCTGAGCAGGATATTGCTACGGCTGCTTGTGCGCAATGGATCAACGCGGCGAAGTTGGACCCGTCGGTCACTGAGCATCCTGCTTTTCGGGCGTTTGTACGGGCTTTGAGACCGGCTTTCAAGGTCCCGTCGAGACATCATCTCACGCATGCTCTGGTGGACGCTCCGTTGATGTTCATTGCGTATCTGGCGGACCCGCAAGAACGACATCGTCGACCGGCGATTCTCGACAGCAATGAGGAGACCCAGTCGCGCTCCCTCCAGGCTTTCCTTCTGAAGTACTGCGACGGCCACGCAGCCAAAGCTTCCACACTCCTCGGCATGCTCTCCCTCCTCAGAGTGAAGCAAGGCCCCTTCAGCAATAACATGGTCTGGATGGCCGCCGAGCAGATGACCGCAATCCAATGGTGGCAGAACTTCTGGATCCAAGAACAACCCGACCTCGCCGAGCTCTGCATCATCGCTCTAGCTATCGCTCCAGCTGGAGAAAGCATCGAGCGGAACTGGTCGCCACACAGCTTCGTCCACATCTTGAAGCGGAATCAGCTGGGCGCCGACGTTGTTAACAGGATCGTCTGCACTTTCTGGAATCTGCGGATCAAGCATGGCTGGGTCGACGATTCTGTTGCTGGGGCGCCTGAAGTCAACGATGCGGATGCTGAGTTCGTACCGGATATGGATGGGCTTATGGGAATGCAGGGATAGGAATGAGACAAGTATGCTGTGCAAGCTGCTTAGTTTGCAAGTGGCGAAGGGAAACATCTACATCACGTCGGTCTACCGCATACACATGAGCACTTCCGGCCCGTGGTGATGCGGTGTTGGCCGACCAAGCGATGAAGTGCGGAAGGAGGGTTACCAGGCATCGATATGAGCAGGTCTTACCAACTCCACGAGCCCGGATGGTGATAGACTGCGACAGCGGGAAGAAAGGAACGAATGCATTGCATCTTGGCCAGTCACTATTCCGCACGCCATTAGCTACATGAAAGCCCCGGATGGAGGAGAGCGATACGCATGGAGAAAGACAGGAAGAAGCGAGGAGTATCGAAGGCAATTTACTCATTTCAGTACGTGGCAAAGAATCAAAGACCTCTGAATCTTTACAACCCTCTCAACCATCTTTGTCCCGTCATCTACCACCCACCCTTCCCCCCAAACCCCCCACTATCCTCAATCTTCTCCTTCCTCCCCTTCGTCCTCTGCTGCGCGGCCTCATGCTTCCTCAACTCCTCCGGCACCCTCGAAATCGCACTCTTGCTAATCATCTGCTTCAAATCATACAACACATCATTATCCTCGCCGCCCAAAAACGTAATCGCCACACCCTGCTTGCCCGCACGACCCGTCCGACCAATACGATGCGTGTAGCTCTCGATATTCGTCGCCATGTTGAAGTTGACCACGAGCCCGACGTCCGGCACGTCGATTCCGCGTCCGGCGAGATCCGTCGCGACGAGGACGTCCGTGGTGCCGTTGCGGAGGGCGGCGAGCGCGGCTTCTCGCTGGTCTTGGGTTTTGGAGCCGTGCAGCGCGACGCTGGAGAAGCCCATGCGGGAGACGTCGCGGGCGACGAGGTCGCAGTTGCGTTTGATGTTGACGAAGACGATGATCGGTGGGGCGAATTCGTTCGAGTGGAGGAGTTCGTTGAGCCGTTTCTTGCGCTTGTCTTCGCCTTGGACGAATTCCACGCGTTGTTCGACGGTGTCGACGGCTTCGCCGACGTTGCCGATGGTGATTTGGGCGGGGCGGCGTAGGTATTTACGGGCGATGCGTTCGACGGCGGGAGGCATGGTGGCTGTGTACATCATTGTCTGTCTGTATCGGTAGCCGCCGAGGTGTTGTGCCATGGCCTCTGCATTTTCGGCGTCTTCAGTGTCGGGCTTCTCGTTCGAGACTGGCAGGGCATCGAGGATCTTGTTGACTGGCTCTTCGAATCCCATGTCAATCATTTTGTCTGCTTCGTCCATGATGATGTAACAACATTGGCTCAGGACGAGGACACGTCGCTCGATACAGTCGACGAGACGACCGGGCGTAGCGATGATGATCTCGGCACCGTCTCGCATGTTGTAGCTCTGCTCTTCGATACTGTGACCACCCACAAGGGACACACACCTGAATCCGAGAGGTGTTGCAAACTTCTTCGCCTCGAGTTCGATCTGCTGTGCCAGTTCACGTGTTGGTGCGAGGATGATGGCGTACGGACCATCGTTCTTGGTGACCTCATCCAATGCTGGCAATTCGGAGATGTAGACCAGAAGTGGCAGTAAGAATGCAGCTGTTTTACCGGAACCAGTGACAGCGACACCGATGAGATCTCGCGACTGCAGAGCGATAGGAATCGCAGCTCTCTGAATAGGAGACGGATCCTTGTAGCCAACCTGGTCTACGATGTCGAGCAACCTCTTAGGCAGACCAGACTCCGTCCAGCTTCGCATTGGATTCGGTATCGAACCACCCTTGGTGGCGATATTAAAGTCTTCCTTGAAGATACGCCAGTCGCGCTCGCGCATATTCTCCAGCTTCTTCTCGCTCCAGTGCTTGTCGATGCCATTTCGGCCTCCCTCTTCCTTCCTCTTTCTCTCCATCTCCAGAATCTCAGCAGCTCTTTGACTACCAGCTACCTTGTCCCGCTGTGCAATAGCCTGTGCATATTTATTGGCCGAGTCCAACGCACCATCTGCAAACCCACCCAGCTGCCCTCTGCCGAAGAAGTTGTTCTCAGTGCGAGTTTGATAGAGCGGGTTGTAATCGGGGCTGGTATCTTCTTCTGCGTTCCATTCAAAGTTGAATTTCTTCTCGGTCGTCCTCTTTCGCTTCTTTTTCGCAGAGAAGGTCGACAAGTTTGTATCCGCACCCATGTAACGGTTCTTGACCATCTCAGCCTCCACTTCGCTCTCACTCTGTTGCTTCTTGTTCGACTTCGATCCCTCAACTATCGCAACGGACTTGGGAGGTGGCGGTGGCTGCATGTCGTAGCCCTTGTTGGGAAGCTGCTTCATAGCAGAAGGGCCTCGTGGGATGTTTCCATTGCGCATAGACTTCGGACCTGCTGGCGGATTGCTGTGTCCGTTGGTCGCAGGCTGAACAGCTGGCGTACTGTTCTGCTTAGCTACAGCAGCTTCTTTCTCAGCCTTTTCCTTCGCAAGCCTCTCGCGCTCCTTCTTGGACAGAAACTTGGGCTTTGCAGCTTCAGCATCCTGGGCCTTCTTCCGCGCAAGTATCTCCTCTACGCTCAAGGGTGCTACCTTGAGCTTGTTTTCGAGCTTTCGCTTCTTGTTTGGCAGCACCAGCGTCGGCGCAAGCTCTTCATCGTGGCCGTTGACTCCATTTGTTTCGCTCGGAGGTGGGGGCGGGACTGCATCAGAGGTTGGTGGTGGAGGTGGTATCGGATCCGAGGGCGGTGGGGGCGGTGGTATTGGGTCTGACGGCGGCGGGGGCGGAGGGATGTCCATGTTGGATTGGTGGATGTGTCGACGATGTTGTCGCGAGATGGAACTCATTCACTCACATGCTACAAAGATGGACGTTGGCCTAGCGGACTTCGCAACGGCCCGGTCTGCCGAATGCCGAAAGTCATCCCTGCCGCCACTTGGCCTCCTCGTTCTCCTCCACAGCTTGGCTCTTCACAGGAACATCACCATGGGCGTGGCTCTTCATCTATTTCCCATCGCCGGACTTTCTCGCCTATGGCCGGTGAAGCTCATGTATCTACTTTGAGTAGGCCATGAGCTATGCAGCTTCTTCACCATGCTATGACACGCCACATGCACAGTTCGGATCAACCACCCGTACCAAGATGCTGAGCTGCACATATTGGGAAAAAGACTTTGTACAGCTCCTTGGATCGCAAGCCACCTCTACCAACATCCCCCTCTGCCGGCCACGACGCTCTCTCCAAAAGCCGACGACATCATCTCGTATACGCCCACGCGCTGACGTGCCGAATCATCCATGTTGGCGCCGCGATGGATTTCGATATTTCGCTTAGTGGCGCGGGTTGGCGAGTGACCTTTCTGTGCCTCGCGTGGTTCCTGTTTTGAGGTGGGCTGTTGCTGCGCCGCGGCGCTTTATTTCGTTTGCGAATGACCTGCTGTCGTCCAGCCAATACTGTCATGCATAATGGAAACTCTCTCCACCTGACTCCGATTTTCAATACTCTACATCTTATTATCACATCTGTCTTCGTTCTTCTCTTTCTGACGACTATTACAACAAACATCAGCCATCGAAGAAGTCAACGTCAACGTCAATATGCTGCCATCAACCATGATCGAGCTGGTCGTCCTCGCGCTGCAAGTCGGCGGCGTCGATGCGCGGAGAGCGTTCGCCGGTTTCGAGCCTACAGGCATCGACGACAACGCCCAACTCGACCAGCGAGACGCTCGCCGACCTTTCACGTTGCCTGCCGACTTTGAGCCAAATCAACACCGAAAGCCATTCACTGCGCCGCCACTCATCACCGGCCGGCCGGTCATTGAAAATGAAATTCCGGTCGAGAGACCAGTGATTCAAGAGTTCGTCGCACGATGTTGACGTCCATTAGTATCTTGCTGAAGCGAAACAGAACTACTTTGACTACGTCTGTACTGTCGCAACGATGAGATCGTTCTCAACGCTCAACCCGAGCTTGTCCTCTCGACGAGCTCTACGATCTCCGACTGGCCATGTGAGCGCACTTTGTGATCGCGAAATGCCAAACGAACATGGACTGGCAACGAAATCAAGTCACTGCTACAAGTCACGAGTCATCCAGAGGAATGACTTCCGCCTCAGGGAGGAACATGGCCACGACGTCAAGCAGAGGCTGTTTCGAATTGCCTATCCAACAAAGATGACATGAATCAGACGTCAGCACGAGGCCCGACCACAAATTCAGCAACGGCATCACCGACAGAACGGACAAAGCCTCTACGCCTCCGTGTAAGCTTGAGTCTAGTGATAGGGCACATCGACAGCGATTGTTCTCACGCCATGTACGACCTTGGGCGTTGGCACCGCGTCCTCCATGCAACGCCACACAAACCCGAGCAAAAGATCTGATATTACGCTTGGATCCACCCGAGGACGAAGTGATCTCAGCCGCACGTGTTGATGATCATGCATCAGGGATCGTGCACTCGTGGAGATCCCCGAGTGTTACACGATGCAGCATGCTTGATCCTTGTTCGTGCAGATACGTCCAGATGAACGCATGGCTGAAGCTGGAGCGATACGCTTTGGGCGAAGCCTCGAATGATTTTTATCATGCATACAGGCTCGACTGCGAGCACTCAAGCCGGGCTCTGCTCTCTCTTTTGATTTCGTGTCGTCAGAGAGGTCCTTGCAATATCAATTCACCGACTATTCACTCGCCTCGCCTGCCACATAACTCGAATCTCGTACATTCCCTTCTATCTATACTGATGATTCTAACTTGGCGTTGCCCTCACCTACCTGCGGAGACCACTAGACTGTTCTGATCCCATGATGAAAGCCAAGGGATCTAGAGCTCTCGTCGTACCTGCATTAACGCTCCAGCAGATCCATTCGCCCGGAACATTTCACTTCCAACGATCCAAGGAGGGGAGGGGTATCCGCAAACAACGAAACTCGTCACTTGCTTCAGAGCTATATCAGCGACTCATATCAACAGCTTGTGACTAACAAGACATATCAAACGTCTCCAATCAACCTTCCCCACAATCATCATCAAACAAAAAGATCCAACCCCAGAAGAAAAATGCCCTACTCAACCCACCCCATGTCCTCCCTAACCCACCACACGCACCTCACAACCCCCCACAACCTCCTTTACTCCTACTACCTCTCCCCCTCCTTCGCCTCCACCACCAAATCCCACCCCTCCCTCCCCATCCTCCTCTTCCTCCACGGCTACCCCGACGACGCGTACATGTGGGCGGGCACGGTCCCGACGTTTTTGAACTCGCCGTACCCCTTCGTGATTGTGGATTTGCTGGGGTTTGGGGGGACTTCGAAGCCCGGGGATGTGAGGCTTTATGATTATCGGATTCAGGCGGATGCGATTGCTAGTGTTTTGGATTGGGAGGGGGTGGTTGGGGGGAGGGTTATTCCGGTCGGTATGGCTCACTCATCAGGAGGCTTTGAATTGGTATGTAGATTGATGTTGATGATGGATGTACAGGCCACGACTGGGGCTCCGCCACCGCTCAACGCTTCTACCTCTACCACCGCGACCGCTGCATCGGCCTGAGCATCAACTCCCTCGCCTACCAGATCCCCTCGGCGGAACCCTTCAACCTGGAAGAAGCCAACGCCTCCACAACCAAACGCTTCGGCTACCCCCAATGGGAATACTGGCACTTCTTCACTTCCCCCAGCGCCCCAAACCTCCTCCGCCTCAATCCCCGGCGCTTCTACGAAGTCATGCACGGGCACCTCCCCTCCCCCCATCCCTCCGAAAACTCCCGCGACATCTGGATGCGCGAGATGTTCTGCGTGCCCGGGGCGATGCACGACTACATCACCCAGACAGGAAATTACTCCAACTACACGGTGGATCTGAAGGCTTATGCGGAGGATGAGGCGTTGTGGAGGAGGTTTGAGGAGAGGTTGACGAGGGATGGGGTGGAGGGGGCGGTGAATTATTATCATTCGCTTAGGGATAATGTGATGATCAACGACGAGAAGGTGTTGGCGGAGGGGGGGAGGAGTAGGATTGAGGTGCCGGTGTTGTATATTGGACAGACGGGGGATTGGGTTTGTCGGACGGATTTGGTGTGTCTATTTATCTCCCCCCTACCAATCTTTCTTGCTTGTTTTTGTGTAATGTGCTAATATGTTATGGTGGTAGATGTCCGACGCCACCTCCCTCTCCCTCGTCCCCGACCTCGAAGAAAAAGTCGTCGAAGCAGGCCACTGGGTCTTTTACGAGAAACCCGAGGAAATGGCGGGGTTGATTCTGGATTGGGTGGAGAGGAAGTTTCCTGTTGTGGAGAAGTCGTAGGTGTGTAGTCGTGGGTATGGTCAGTTGGTCAGTGAGAATTGAAGGGCTGAGTGTATGTATGATGTATGGCGTTTGAGAGGGTCAGGTTATGCATCAGGAGAAGCTTTTCGTCGGGCATGGTGAGCACGTGCTGCTTTAGAACTACTTTCCACGTTCCTGTTCCTGGTCAATAACATGTCCAATGCGGTGGGTTGATGCGATGGCATGGATGGTTCACTCAGTCCTAGTTCCCTACCCAACATGTCAGGCAGGTCTCAGGTCCAGAACACCTCTCAAAGACTCCAGTCGGATCACCCTGGTGACCGCATATACCACTTTCAACATCACTCCATCAATACAAGACCAACAGCACGTGAATACCAAGATTTCGCACCAAAAAAGCATTTTCTCTCATTCATCTCGCTCGAGACACACAGTCTCTCCTCTTCCTAATCGTACATCAAAAAGCATGAGGAAAAAACAAAGCAGCAGCAACAAGTCAAGTCAAACTCAAGGAGCCTGTCGAGTCTCTTTTTTTCCATCGCATCAAAGCAAGCACACCGCCCTCCGTTTCTGGAAAAACTCAATGCATTAATCCGCGCCCAGCGCCTTGCAAGCAGTAGAGTCCATGGGTCGTAGTAGTAGAAAAACAAGTCAAAGAAAAGAAGCTGCATCCACCCAGAAAAAGCAACTTCAAAGATGCTTCACCTCAACGCCATCCGCGCGCTCTTTCGATGTGGGGTATCCGAGGAGTAGAACATGAGGTGAGGCCGTTCGTATGCAAAAGTCGAGTGATCCGAGTTTTCGAGTATTGTTGGTGCCTGGTCGTGAGAGTGGTGATGATGAAGGACGGTTCGTATTGCGTGTTGGGTTTCATCGTAAATAGCAAGCCGCTGGACCCGGGAGATGGGATGCCAGAATCTGGCGGACCAGGTCCAACCCGGTCCAGTTCAAGATCCAAGGAGGTCAAGCTCAAGATGGACGCACGGGATTGGACCAGTCAGCGTTCGCATGGGTCTTGACAGGCGTGGCTGGCAGGTCGCTTCGGCTGCGGTTGTGTCCAACCTTGGGCGTGGTGCTGTTGGAGCGGCTCTTGGTCTGGCCACCCTTCATGCCTTCCTCAGGAGCGTTGCGTTGGTCGGCCGTGCGTGGGCGCTTAGGCTCCTCGTTGATGCCAAGACCGACTGCGCCGTTCGAGTAGACTTTCGCGCCGGGTGCCATGTAGTTCATGGGCTTCTTGCTGTCTGACTGAAAGTTCTCCGCGTTGTCGCGTGAGCTCGTAGTTGGCTTGCTGGCTGTGCTTCCAGTGCCGCTGCTGATGGCGCGGTCGTCGACGGATACAGCCTCCGATCTGCCATCGTCGATCGTCGTAGCCCAGGCGGTAGAGGACAAGGACCGCTCGTCGCCAAGCTCAGACTCGGAATGCACTTCTGGATCGAGTCCAGCCTCCACTCTCTCCTCGACTTTGAGGTACTCCTTCTCCGTGTAGCATCCCTGCCAGCAGTGCCGCCAGTCACCGACAAGATAGTTGAACAGCCAGCGATCGAGGTACAGGCAAGGTTGAACACAGACTGCCAGATTGTGGAGATCCATCTTGTTCTTGTCCTTGTTGGTGAGCAGGAGGGAGAGGTGGCAAGTGATGGCGAAGAGCAGGTAGTAGTTGAACGGCGGCAGGTCAGAGAGTGCGTCTCGAAGTACTTGCGGTGCCGATTCGCCGACATTCTTGAACTTTGGGTTCACCTTCTCCATCTCTATTGCCAGCTCCCTCTGCAAGCTCTGTGGCATGATTTCGGTGGGTAGCTCTCGCAGCCATGCTTTGAGCACACTGGCAATCTCGTTCGGGTCGAGGACTTCGGTGGACAGGAGGTCGATGTCGAGCTCGGTGTCGAAGCGGCGTTGCCAAGTCTTGACATGAAAGCCGCTGCCAGGAACGCGGTACAGGCCTTCCTGTTCGCAGTTGGAATTCAAGAAGCTGGGAGATGTTAGTTTGATGTTACCTCGCCATTCAATACTTCTCAAACTTACTCAATGCACCGCCATGGTAGAGCTGGCATCCAATACTCAGTCTTGTCGCGACAGCCAGAAAGCTCCTTGCTGATTCGAGTCATGCGAGTCTGCTCGACCAATGGTTGGTTGATGACTTTGAACTGGTACTCATGGTCTGGGATCTCTTTCTCGTTGCTGCTGGTGCTACGACCAATCTTGCCGAGGCGGTTCAACAGGTTGCCGCCGCCAGTCCTGGCCTTGGACAGGGCGTTCTTGCCGCCCGCCTTGAAAGCGTTGGGCTTGTGATCTCTGCCTGGCCGAGCCAAGTTCTCCTGGCTGTCGCTGGCTGGTGCGCGCTCGGCGGACTTGCCGCGTTTGTCCTTCTCTTGATTCTTGCCCAACATTCTTGACTCCGACCCGGGCCAATCTGACTGCAGTGGTGCGGTGTTGGGAGGTGCTTGCTGTTCGAACGAGTCTTTGCCGTTGGTCTTGGGTCTGGTCTTTGAGTCTGAGTCTCTTCGTATTGATTTGGATCGTGTGATGCCGATGCGGAACGGTTTGCTATTGTCCTTTCGCTTGCCGCTGGTCGTGCTGTCTTCGCTGTGGTGAGGTGTCGGTTGCGGTCGCGGGCCTGGTAACGGTGGCTTCTCGTTTGCTGCGAAAAAACGTTAGCAATCTGGAGCCAACACCAAAACCACACGCGAAGTTAGTATGCACGGCGGGTTGGCATGTCGGCGGTGGTGATGTTTGCGAAGACGTCGGTGGTGGAAGTAGATTCGAGGCGACTTTCACAAGCTCGCACCGCGTTTCAAACGCACACTTCACTGCCTAACTTCCAGAAATGGAAGGTGCGTCATAGCATAACAATGTGAAACTCACCATCTGTTGTATCCTTATGGACATTGTCCTGACTGCCCACCAAACTCAACTCCGGCGTACTCCCTGGGTTCTTCCGCAGATGGTATATCTTCGACATGCTGCTGGTCCCAGGCCTACACTCATCATCCTCGTGACTCCCTTGCCGCGAGTCTTTCTTCTGTTTCTGCTCTTGCTCCGGCGATATACGGCTCTTGAAGTTGCTCAAAAAGTTTTTGGAGGGGTCTCTGTTGTGTGCCGCCGAGCGCGGTGAGCCGGGCGATGACTGTGGCTGGGCAGGTAGAGGCGTCAAGCCGGCAGCGACGTCGTGCTCAAAGCCGCCTCCAAATGAGCCCAAGTCGACCCCCTGCAGATTCATAGGGCTGCTGTTCGGACCAGGCTGGACGCCGTTCTGTGGGCCGTTGCCGTTCTGCAGGGCGAGCTCAGAAGGTTTCGAGTGTCGAGGCATGGCTCTATGTACGGAGAGCTTCGAAATTGGCCGGTGATGGAGCTACCGCAAAGGGTAGTGGGCCCAGACGGGCGGGCGACGAGACAAGGAGGATTCCAGGCGCACAGAAGACGATGGCCTACATGCGGTGTTCCCGCCGGCGCTGGAGGTGCAAGACCAAGAGGCTGCCAATGTCACGGGAGATTGCAGGCAGGCAGCGGGGACAATGGAGCGAACAAAGGAACGCGGATGCAGCTGTGCGCTCTTCCGCCGGCTGGAGCTCCCGTAAGTCGCAAGTGGGCGCTGGACGAGTGCGACCGTCTTTCAACAGACTACCACCGCGAGGGAGTCGTGTTGTCGCAGGCGATCCGTCGGGACTGGGAGATCCAAGGGGGTCGTGGGCGGAACAGGAGGCGGCCGTTGTTTGGGTCAGGAGTGGAGGAGCGTGGGAGGGCGTCGTGTGCGCGCGCAAGCGGTGACGAGGCGGAGGTACGCAGTAGGAGGAGTGAAGACGGTATGGGTGAAGTCAGGGAGGGTCCCACGTCAGGTTCAAGGTGTGGCAGCGGGTCGCAGGGACGGGGGTGGGTCGGTAGTGGGCGTAGCGCTGGCCGTAGTGCGGTGTCGTCGGATGGCGGATGAGGGCAGGGTGGAGGGAAGAGGTGGTGTTTGACGACGGCGGGCAGAAGCTATCTATGGCAGCGATGTATGCCCTGGACCATTGAGCGGTGCGGGGGTTGGAGGCAGATAGCGTTCAGCATTCGCCCTTCATCACTGCATCCAAATGCTGGCGTGGGACGACGACGAGGATGTGGCCAGCTGCAGGGCCGCCCCTTCTCCAAGCCAACGCCCGACTCCACTCTCAGGAACGGGCCACGCCAAGTGTCCGCGACGCTTTCGGCACTCCTGCAGCTCAGCAGCCACACCTCATCTCCAGACTGCTGACTACGTTTGGCGACACTGCTGTAGCCGCTGTGTCGTCGTCGTCGTCTGGATCAACCATTCACCTGATCTGCAATACAGCCCATTGTGCGAAGGCAGTAGCACAGCGGCTACCTGTCAAAACTGCAGTCTGCCGCCTCGTATTCCCACGACCCGGTGCCTGTGATCGATCCCGCAGGCGTCATTTCTACTGCTCTACCGTAATTTGACGTCGGCTGCCGAAGAGCGCTTCTCTTCTTCCATACCATCTCGCCATCCTCATGTCTCTGGCTGCAGGTCCCGGCCGTGGCGGCGGCGGCGCTTCAGCTGCTCAGCTCCCAGACGAGCTGCAGCTGGTCGTCGACAAACATGTCGCATACATTCAAAGCCTTGATACTGTAAGTCATCTCATATCATACTGCCCACGCGCCTCCATCGGCTGACACTGACATGCAGTAGCGCAGGGACGAACTCGAATACCACCTCACGGAGCATCTTCGCATCAGCGGCATCTACTGGGGCCTGACAGCTCTGCATCTACTCGGCCAGCCGGAAGCATTACCAAGAGAAGGACTGCTCGACTTCGTATTCAGCTGTTTGCATGAAAATGGCGGATTTGGCGCAGCGCCTGGACATGATCCACACATGCTGTATACCTGCTCGTCAGTGCAGATCCTGGCCATGACGGATGGATTCGCTGAGCTGGAAAAGAACCTTCCAGATGGGAAGATGAAGATTGCAAAATACATCGCAAGCCTGCAACAGCCGAACGGGACATTTGCTGGCGACCAGTGGGGCGAGACAGACTCGAGATTCCTCTTCTGTGGGCTGCTCGCACTCTCTCTTCTCGGCATGCTGCCAAATCAAAGGCCGAACGAACCGCCTATAATAGATCTCACTGCAGCCACAGACCACATCAAGGCATGCCAGAACTTTGACGGCGCTTTCGGCGTGGCGCCAGGTGCAGAATCGCATTCTGGTCAGGTGTACACTTGTGTTGGAGCTCTTACACTTGCGGGCGAACTGGACTCCTATCTGGGCGAAGAAGGCAAAGACCGACTGGGAGCGTGGTTGAGCGAACGTCAGCTGCCGTCTGGAGGCTTGAATGGGCGGCCGGAGAAGCTCGTGGACGTGTGCTACAGCTGGTGGGTCATGACGAGCATGGCCATGATAGACCGGGTACACTGGATCGACCAAAAGAAGCTCACATCCTTCATCTTGCAATGCCAGGATCCCGATCAAGGTGGACTGGCTGACAGGCCCGGCGATATGGTCGACGTGTTTCACACCTGCTTCGGTATCGCTGGGTTGAGTCTATTGCGATACCCTGGTTTGGTGGAGGTGGATCCCGCTTAGTAAGTGCAGCCATTGTCTGGGAGCCAAGAACTTTGACTGACTTCAGCATTCACAGTTGTATGTCGAAGCCTCTCGTTGACAAGTTTCTTGGGCGAAAGTAGCAAGCAATGCAGTAAAGACTGTGATGTGAATCGATGGAATTCACTTCTGCGCAAAGGTGAACGGCATTGCGCAGCGTTTCATCTACACCGCCGCTGCAACGCATGGCAGCTTACCAACAGACTTGAATGTCTTACGCGTGGAGTGGCAGTCCCTCATGCGAATGGCACCGCGTGGTCGCGAGCAGTCAGCGTGGAGTCGAAGCCAGGCGACGTCAAGGTAGGTGTGCGGCCACACGCGCAACAGATGGTCGAGTATCCATCACTTCCTTACATCTCTTGCAATCTAATAACCCGAGTCGAGCGCGTCAATGAGGCCGGGCTACAATGCAAGAGGAAATCAAGCTTGAGCGTATTGACAATTGACCTGGGTGCTGCGTTGAGTTGCCCCCAGGATACTAGCCGCTCATGACATACCTCTTTCACGGCGAAAAGGCGTAAACGTAAGATACAAATCGATTTCTTGCCCTCGTTCCATGTGCATCTGTTTTCGCTCTCACTGTTGGCTTCATTTCTGCTTTCACTGTCCTGTCGTCGCCGTTTGCAGGGGACGGGGGGTGCGCGGCTTGGCATTTGAAACAACGTTGCTCTTTCCACCTGGACGACCACTCCCCTCCACCTTCCTCCCACCTCACCAACATCAAGATGCAGCTTCCTCCCCCTCACACCAACACCACCCACTCTCCTCCCGCGCAGCAAGCACCACCGCCTGCGCACCATCCACCGCCTCCACGGCATCGACGACCACCGCGCTGGGCCAGCAGCACACTCTCCTCCTTCGTCTCTGCGCGCCGTCTGCTGCCCGTTCTCTCTCCACACCACCACTCTCCACTTCACCTCACTTCTCTTGCCCGCAACGCCAGCATCTTGGATTCTCCCTTCGTCACTCCTTTTTGGACGTCTGGTACGTTCATCCTCTCTCCCCTCACCCCCACCACCACCCTGCACGCCACTTCCACCTCACCCCACCAACTAACCGCCGCCATCCCCACCGGTGGCAGCGGCGAGAGCTGACAGAAACAGCTTTCAGTGCCACAGCCATTAGCCATTAGCCAGCGACAACTGCCAATTGCCAATTGCCGCCGCCGCCGAGCCCGGACCGTCACCGCCAGCGAGGAACCGCCTCGCGACACTCACTTACACTTCTTCCAGTCACTACACGTCAAGGCAGCATGAACTTGCTACCACAGCTTCCCGACATTCCTTTGCACTGCAACGTCTGCCCCAAGCGGCCCAACTTCTCCGACGTGAGCCACCTGCTCACGCACATCGCAAGCAAGGGCCACCTCAGCTGCTACTACAAGATCAAGGTCAAGGCCAGCACCGACAACGATGCGAAGGGAATCATCGACGACTACGATGATTGGTACGCCGACTACAACGTGGAGGAGCTGATGCGCGAGCGGATGAGCCAGAAGGAGAAGAAACGCGGTCCAGGCTCCAACAACGCGAGACGCGCCGCCAATAATGGTAAGTGAATGGTAACGTTTGCGTTGACTGAGCTTTGTCTGATCTCGTTCACAGGACCTGCTCGTAACGCTCCAGCTGCGGCCGGCCGTCAACGTCAGTCACAATCTCATCGCCTCCGTGACAACATGCACCTTGTCGACCCAGCTCTCAACCGCCGCTTCTCCAACGAGCCATTGGCTCGCGCTGACACACCCAACTCCGTCTACTCCATGGAGATGCCGCGCACCTTTCAGTCGCATCTCCAGAGCGGCGTTGTCCCAGCTCCCTACCCCTTCTCCGACTCGCCCCTCGTCAAGCAAGAGAGCTTCTCCACCGACTACGAAGATGCGGAAGACCCATCATTCGAGCCAAACGCACGCCGCACCACCACTCGCCGTCGACGCAACATCCCGAGCGACTCGATTGCCTCCTTCAATGAGGAAGAGTATCTCGATGCCCTCGCCAACGATACCGCCAAGCTCAAGGGTGTCTTCTGGCCAGGCATGGACATCTTCGACTCTGCTACACCAGACATGCGTCGTAAGCGCAATCAGAAGAAGGCGGTCTCGGTGCTGCAGGCCTTGCAGGCGACGAGTGAGATCGTTGAGCCGACTGAGTGTGTCTATGACGCAGATGGCGTGTTGAGAAAAGAGCGAGAGATCACTGGCAACCCAGAGTCAGAGGGCGATCTCATTGAGGGGGAGTCTGAGCCCGAGCCTGACCTCACCGAGAAGAAGCGTCCCCGTCGTCCTCGCCCAAGAGCAGCTCTCGCCGACAAGAGTGTCAACACCGGCGGCCGTGCCACCCGCAGCCGCGCCCAGCCCCACCATCCCTCTGTCGGCGTTCGTGGCAAGAAGAGAGCGGCGCGCTTTGACGGGCTGGAGGGGGATAAGGACCTCACCTTCAGCGAGCGTCCATCCAAGAAGCGTACCGGCCTGAGTATCCACCGAGACAACAGTGGTCCTGACATTACCTTCGACAACCCCGCCCAGCTCAACGTCCTGACTGCTTCGTTCCGCGATCCATTCCAGCAGGGCTACCCAGTCCATCACCGTCAGACCAACCTCAACATGCCAGGCTCTCACGGTAGAGAGACTTCATGGGGCCAGTCCAGCACCTTCCGACCCAACACCAACGGGAACGGCATGCCAGCACCAAACCTGACCAACTTTGGTCAGTACTTTCACCATGGCTCAGTCCCACAAGCTGGTGGTATGGCCAACCCATTGGGACCCATGCCGCAGCAGCTGGGCTACGGAATGCAGGGCCTCCAAGGCGGCAACGGCATGTTCTCTCATCACGGCAACCCCGCTGGAACCTGGGACATGTTCGCCTTCGACCACCCAGATGTTGGCATCCTCGATACCAACAGCATCAACTTCAACACCACTGCTGAGGTTCCATCGACGAACCCACTCTTCTTCAGCGGCAACAAGGAAGACGACGAGGCGACCATCTCGGCCGCTGAGAGCGAGCATGACAAGTGAGAGGCGCGCTTTCGCACGAAATAGACGACCTCATGTCTTTGATGTTTCACGACCGACTGTACCACTTTCGCTGGCGACTTTTCTTGGCTTTGCCGCCCGAAACGTCGAGCAGAACTACGACCTGGTATGGCTAATGGTAATGTGTGCTGCTTAATGAGGATGGACAGGTGGCATGAAGACGATGGTTGGCATACGGGGAGGCAGACGAGCAATGTTCGCTCGCTTGATTTGTTGCTTGTGCTGGCCAGGTAGGAGGTCCTTCATTCTCGTGGTTTGGCAGTGGCACGACTTTCTGCTCATCTAGCGCCTTCGATCAGCGTGGTAGCTAGTACATATGCTCTTGGTGTATGTCGTTCGTTCCGGAGACTTTATCACTTCCCTTCCATGTCTCCTCGTCGTCTAGAAATGTCTGTCTGTCTTTTAGGGCTGTTGGAACTGGAAGCCGGGCTTTGGGTGGGTTCTGGAAGAGGTCATTGTTGCAGCCCGTCATGTATTGATGCTACACGACAACATGCCAAAGTTGATGATGCTTTTTCAACAACGACACCGTCCGCGGTCTCGGTAGCTATTCCTTTTGATAGCTTGTCGTCGAAACAAAGAAACCTCCCCAGCCTTTCAGCCCCCAATCCACAATCCTTCGCCCCGCACCCGCGTGTCGTTGGCATCACGATCCTTCGACAACCGCGCCGCACGACACCACACCTCACCTCGTGCGCCTGCGCCAGTCTTTCCTCCATCGAGCTCCCACTGCGAGACCGCATCCTTCACCTCACACCACACCACACCACCGACAAGCGTGAAGCCATGCCGATAAAATCCACCGGCTGCGCGCAATGCCGCAAACGCAAAATCCGCTGCGACGAGACCCGTCCGGGCTGCCAGCGCTGCAAGACGCACGGCGTGGCGTGTCCCGGGTATCGACTGCCTGCGCCGGGACAGCTGGCGTTTCAGGACCAGACGGAGTGGACGGTGAGGAATGCGCTGAGGGTGTATAGGAAGAAGCAGCCGGTCGTGGTGACGGTGTCGGCGGCGGATGGCAGCAGCAGCAGCGATGGGGCGAGTTCGCCGGGGAGTGAGAGTGGCAGTTTGGGGCTGGTGTCGACGAAGTCGAACTCGTCTTCCCCGGATGTGTTCCATAAGGTGCGCAATGAGACGATGATGGATTTCGCGAATGCGATGTATCTCTACGCTTCGCCGCAGTACTTGCCCAGTCCGGTCATGGAGAAGCAATTGATTTACAACACTTTCATCGATGTGTATGTCCCGAAACGAGTCGGCGAGCATGATGCGCATTTCTCGTTTCTGCAGCATCTCATCACGACGTCGGATCTCAGGCCGGAGGTCATGCACTCGCTCGATGCGATGAGTATGGTGCAGGTCGGGAGTTTGTACAAGGACAAAGACCTGCTTCGGCAAGCCGTTACGCATTATCATAAGGCGCTGAGTGGGCTGCTCAAGACGTTGTCGGGGATGTCTGCGGAGGCGGTGAATGATGATTGTGTATTGGCGACGGTGAATCTTCTGGCTAATTGCGAGTTCTTCGATGAGATTGCGCAAGTAGGTGATGGCTGGACGAAGCATATCCAGGGCAGTCAACAACTTTTGGCGGCGAGAGGCCCGAAGAGTATGACGTCGAGGATGTCGTTGCTCATCTTTTCTAACATGCGGCACGGAGCTCTCAGTCATAGCCTGCTCATGCGGAAGGCATGTTTTCTGGGCACGCCCGAATGGAGATCTGTCGCATGGCGGGCGCCGTACATTGACGCATCGACATTCCTTTACGACATCGCCTTGCAAGTTCCTGCGCTCTTGGAACGATACGACGAATTGGATCACAAAGCGGGTGATGCTCTGGAGCAGGTGGACGACATCTTGAGAGAAGCGAAAATGCTGGAGACGGAGATGCGAGATTGGTTCCGCAATTATCAAGTTCGTTCAAAGTGGGCGGACCAGAAACTGTACGAATTGTCCGACATCCAGAACTTCCCAACCTTTGCTGGATTGATCAAAGACCGGACACTGAAAGAAGCCTTCACCTTCCCCAACTTTATGGTCTCGTACCTGCTGTCGGTGTACTGGGACGCGATGCATTTCCTGCGCACCATGATACAGAGTCTGCACAAAGCCCGACACAAGGTGCAGCAAGACTGGTATCCGAACTCTGACGAAGCTGTGGCCGAAGAGGAGCTGATGGAGTATGTCATGAATCTCTGCCGGTGTTTCCCCTTCTTCGTGGAACCGGTCTCCTCGAGCACTGGACAGATCGGACTGTTTCTGCCGCTGCGCACGGCGGCGGTTTACTTCACGCAGCAAGGCCACTGGTCGATGCTGCGATGGTGTGGTGCCGTGCGCGATCACGCATTTACAAGAGGCATGAGGCCACCGAATGTGCGTGCTAGAGACCCTACGATGATTCCAAAGGAGTTGCCAGTCAAGTGAGCACTTTCAATCGCCATCCGGGTTGAGAATGAGTTCTTCGCCCTGCTCCAACTCCTCGGCATGACGGACTTCCTCATCCATCTCCGCAACTTCTGGATCGACCTCAGTGCCGAGATCTCGCGTTCCCAAGAAGACACGGCCTTCCAACTTCTCCGGAAGGTAGTCTTGAACAACTCGACCATCCTTGTAGTCAGGGTTGTACTTGTACTCCTTGCCGTATCCGAGCTCCTTCATGAGCTTTGTCGGTGCGTTGCGAAGATGCACTGGTACGGGTAGCCCGGCAACTCCAGGTTCCTTCAACGCGGCATAAGCGGCGTTCAGGCCACGATAAGCTCTCACGGACTTCGGAGCCTGGCACAGGGCTACAGTGCAATGAGCCAGGTTGATGCGGCATTCGGGCATGCCGATTTTCTCGGCCGCGGTGTATGTCGCAGTCGCTAGGGAAAGCATGCTGTTGTCAGCAATACCGACATCCTCGCTTGCAATAACCACCATTCTTCTTGCGATGTACAGAGCATCCTCGCCCGACTGAAGCATCCTTGCGAGGTAGTACAGTGCGGCATCGGCGTTGCTCCCACGTACCGATTTGTGGAATGCCGAGATCGTATCGTAGTGCTGGTCGCCAGCTCGGTCGTAAACCAGCGTTTGCGTGAGGCTTTTCTTGATCTCCTCGGCTGTGATCGATGGCTTGCGGCAGAGATCGAGAGCAAGTTCAAGCAAGTTCAGCCCTGTCCTGGCATCACCGTCTGCAAAGGCGGCCAGATATCGAACGAGCGCATAGTCATCATCTGTGAGCAAATGGTGGCTTGTCGACGGTTCGGAGTTTGAAGGAATATCTTGATCCTCTGCTGATGGGCTTGGTGATGGAGTGGGTAGGCCCGGCACCTCGCGAAGTAGAGCTCGTTTGAGAATGCCAAAGATGTCCTCATCATTCAACTTCGACAACGTGAACGTCCTGCATCGACTGAGCAAAGCGTTCACCACTTTGAAGCTGGGGTTCTCTGTAGTTGCGCCAATCAGCGTGACCTGACCAGCCTCCACCGGGCCTAAGAACACATCTTGCTGGCTCTTGCTGAACCGATGTATCTCGTCGCAGAAGATGATTGTTTTCCGCCCCGTCAAGCCCAGCTCATTCTTAGCCTCAGCAAACAACTTCTTGCATTCTCCCACCCCACTCGATGTACTGTTGATCTCCACAAATCTGCATCCCGCGGTCTGAGCAATGAGGCGAGCGATGGTAGTCTTGCCAGTCCCAGGGCCTCCCCAAAGTATCATCGACGGTACTCTGTCCGATACGATCAAATTGCGTAGAACACCATTTGGCCCTACGAGCTCTTGCCCAGCTACCTCATCCAAGCTGTGTGGTCGCATACGCTCCGCCAGTGGTTGATGGGCATTCTTGGCCTTCTTCGGCGGTGGCGCTGACGATTCTTCTGCTTCTTTCTGCTTCTGTGGCTGCACATCTTGCTCGCGTGCCCGTTTTGCTGGCGCTGTACTGGCCGGAATAACTGGCGCAGGAGGCTTCGTTGGTGGAGCCTGAGTGCTCGGCAAGGCGCTTATAGGCGACGATGCATCTTCTGCTTTTGCGCTGGCATTCTTCTTCGCCGCTGGCGTAAAGAAACCCGCCCTCGCAGGCTTCGGCTTGGCTCCATTCTGCAGCTGCGTGCCCGGCGGACTCGGCTGGTCGATGAAAGCCTTGCAGTCGGAGTCGATGTGGCGGTTGATGTCGGCTTCCTTGACGGGTCTCTCGCAGATGGGGCACGCTACCATTTGGGTCAGTCGTCGGCGTGGCTCACGTCGAGGCTTGTCTCTGGCCCAAACGCGTGTGAGGAAGACGCGAGGTGATCGGTTTCACGGATGACGCACTCACGCGAGGGTAGCGTGAACTCTATTTGCGACTGGCAGGGGTTAAAGCAAACGACACCTCCTCCTCGGAATTCACACGGGCCAGAACATCCTCTACCATAACCAAGATGATGTCTTACTGTCGATACCTAGCGATTTCTCATGTCTACTCTTCGTTGGTTGCACGAAGTTTTATGCAGCTTGAAGATCAAGCCGCCACCATCTGCACGACTGATCTTTTGGACTGAGGGTGGGTAGTGGCCTTTGGAGGCGGTCATATCAAATCTCCAGTATCCACTCAGCTCAGATCGCTGGTATTGAGTATGAGCATGACTCGAACTGTTGGGAGATGCATTTATCTTTGTGCGTATGCAACGAGGAACATACAGGCCAAGCGTCCTCATGACAACAGCTCAGAATTCCCAGTTCACATGAGACCCCACAAATTCTTCAAGATTGACATGATTTTCAGTAGTGAGATGATTTCCAAGTCGCAGCACAGTGATGGTGGGTGGCGTCTGCACTGCACCACGTCCATGGTCGCAATCTGTTCGCTTATCGATTTTAGATATCGATCGTTTTGGAAAGCGTGGAGGCCCTTTCCTCATGGAACGAGAATCTCAGATATGGCCGTCAAGCCAGTCACGCGCGCTCGGGTGTGCCAGGCAGAGACCGGATCGTGGATCTACCCGGGACAATTGTTTGCCGGTGTCGTGAACGACGCTGTCATGCCTTCTTGACACGGCGACTCATGAGTATGCCGTATTGATGACCGTGCCTTGCCGGTAGCAGTGTGCCATACGCCTGTGTCGAGGCTACTCAATAGACCAGAAACACCATTGAGACTGACCACGAAACTACACTCAAATCGCAACCAAAGCCACACCACGATCAACTTCGTCATGGGCAGCAGCAGATCATCCTGCAGAACACCACCGACAGCAAAGGCTCGCAACAAGAAGCGACAGCGACACTTCCTACAGATCTCCGTGTCGACATCAGGCCGCAATGAGAGCTCCATCTTCGACGACATGACCGACATGCAACGCATGATGGCGTTCAGCTACTTCTACGACCACCCGGAAGAGCTGCCAGATAGGGAGAGCGGCGCAGCTCGAAGAGCAAAGCAGAAACCCCTGAAGATCAAGGTCAAATTCGACGAAGCGATCTTCGAGAGGCAGCACTGCGTGCGACCGATTCCAGTTGATGAGCTGGAGGAAGTTGATCCCATGAGCTTGGGCTCGCCACAGTCTTCGGACAGCGAGGAGAGTGGGCTGTGCGAATCGCCATCGCTGCTAGATCACTGGTACAATCCGTTGTTTGCTAGAGGTTCTGGAAGGGCAGAGAATATGTGAGCATCTCCGGTCTTCCAAGGCATCCGTACTGAAGTATCACAGATTTCGACCGGATGATGTGTTGTGTGGTGGTCGGAAGGTACGAATCGAAAGCGAGAGTGGAGTTCTGTGAAATATGAAGTGATGATACCGGCGCTGCATCGTTTTGTTTGGAGGCTTGCAAAGATTTGCCACTGCTTTGAGATGAAGTCGATGAAACGGGTATTGGATATTTTGATGCACGAAGCGAGGGCAAGGATCACTAAATGTACGTCAACCACTCCATCAAACTCTAAATCTCACATGTGAATATCTTCACTGCCAACCACGTGCGCTAGCGGCTGAATTCGGCAAACACGAGACTCTTCATGTGACGACTTGTCTTCAACATCTCACCACGCGCTTCCTGCCGCCCGAGACAACCCACACCACCACTACACAAAGCACTCGGTCCACCACCATGGCCGGCCCACACATTCCTGGCACCGCCAAATTTCAGACAAATCCACTCCTACCTACCCGGCGCTTGAAGCCGCAGAAGAAGAAGACGAGGCCGAGACTCACCAACTTCGCTCCATCGGCTGCGGACAGCGTCGATTCAGGAGCAAGTCCTGAGGTGGAGGCTTTGAGAGTCATTTCAGTCAACCGACAGCCCAAAGGCAAGGGAAAGGAGGCTGCCAAGCCTGAAGTGAAGCCTGCAGCGAGCACATCTACGATACCCGCCAAGTATCACACTCAGACGCCAAAGGCGATCGCTCTGAAGCCTGCACCGACCCGCCAAGCCGACGTCATCGACCTCACGGCCGACTCTCCAAAGCTTGCGCCTATGAAGCCTGCAGCACCTCAAACCCAATCCTCGGTCCCTCCCGCCACCCCCTTACCACCCATCCGCCCACCAGCCCGGAACAGTACATCGACTGTCACCACCTTCCAGCAACAGACCTGGTCTGTCACTCCATCCGGCCACATCAACCTCCCCGAGCCTCGACAGAGTCATAGCGCAGGCTACCATCGTCAACACCAGGGACCTCGCTACAAGGTCCTGCCGGCTGGATTTGGAGGATTAGAGTTGGCGAGAGGTCACTTCGGACGATCGCGGCAGAGAGGTAGGGAGAATGGCGGGCAGAGGGAGGAGAAGGTGAAGAAGGACATGGTGTACACGTTGAAGAGGCATGTGGAGGAGTATTGGCGGTCGGGATGAAAGTGGAGGTTGTGGGGATCTTGGGGCACGACGGAGCATATGACTGGGTCTGGGGACGAGTGATGGGATGTGGCGTTGGATGGGAATGAGCGGTGTTTGGAGAAGGCGTCGGGGTCGGGCGTCAGGTGTATGATTTCCCTTTCGACGTCTCTTGTAACAAACGGCTTGTATACAGATTCAGCACTTTTTGTTGGATAAATTGAATTGCTTTGGACTTCCCTCTGACCTTCATTCGTCTGCCACTTGTTTCTACAAGTGTAGTACACCATCCCAAGTACCTGCTGTTGGTCAGCATACTCACGTTTCTCAGGCTTGACTTGCAAGATGTTGCGCGAGAAAAGTTATCGGAGCTCTCTGTTTACTGCTGGGATTCCACTCATTTATACTATCAAGTGGTTATATGGTGGTCTGGGTCCGGGTCTGACAAGCTTCGAGAGTTCGCTAGAACATCAACAACATCGATTGCAGGGCAGGCTCCATGCCCACAAACCTCAAGCTCACTCAAATGTGCCCCTCTCCCTTTTCAAAGCAAGTTGGTGCCTTCAAATATAACACCGACAACAACTCTCTAAATTTTCTTTAAGATTCCATCGCATATGCTCACACAGACCCATGTCTCATCTCAGCCTTGTGCTTTCGATCAGGCTCTCCTTCCGACCAGGCTCTTCCTTGACGAGCTCGGGTAGCAAGGGATTCCAAAACACCAGCGAACGTCAAGATACCAGCGGCGAACATTAGCGGCAGAACTTGCAGGATTATGCAAGCGGCGATATTGCCATTGATCGGGCTGAACGTTGTCGATGACGTGTCGAAGAACTCCAGGATAGTGTAGATGATTCGCAGGAACAGTAGCAAGAGCGAGACGAAACTCGCGATGAGGAGCTGGTGGAGACCTCTTCAGTGTTTCTGATCGCGAGGTGAGGCAAGTCAGCGATGGCGTACCTTTTTTTTGGTGTCTCTCCCTTCCATGCATGCCATAGCAAGCATCATCATGAGCCAGAGCCATGGCACCATGAAGAGAACGGCGCCCGCTTTGGCAAGCTTCAATCCATTCTATGCGTCCGAGAAGTTGGAGCTGGTGAAGAACTTGCTCGCGCCGACACCGACCAGCACGGCGGGTGCGCTGACGACCACATGAAGGGCAATCAAGCCGAGATTTGAGAAGAGGAAGGTGCCTGATGACTTGCGTGTCTTGACGGCGCTGAATTCGAACGCACAAGTCAGCTACGGCCTAAGCCTACACGATTGGGCATGAACTAGCGCTTGGGGGTGTTTGCCTCACCCTTCTCGGATAACGCTCTCCACCACGATGAACAATGGCGAGAGGCCGACGCTTTGGAGGATCAATCCAGTCGGGTCGATGTTGTTTCGACCAGCCCCGATGATAATTCCTGACGCCGCCAACAAGAGTCCCATGAATCCAAGCAGTTAGAACCAGCCTACCGCATACCAGGCTCTCCTCGTGGTACATGCGTTGACGAAGGCGTACAAAGTAAAGGGAGTGATCAAGATGTATAAGGCAAGCTGGAAGATGGCGAGGTCGTACTGTTCGTGGAGTTTGGATGCCATGGCCGGGTCAATGCTCGTGTAGATGCAGGGAAGGATTGTGAAAAGTGATTGAAGGAGTTAATGGTATGGAAGCTCTTTTACAATGGGTTGAGGGACGAAGTCGTTTGCGAGATTGATGAAACTATCCAGACAGACAGACATGCTCAAGATATACCCTCCTTGCGTGAGCCACTGCCCGTCCGCATCACCACATTGCTTCTATTGCTGCCTGCTGTCTCTTCTAATAGATCCACACCATATGAGGTTCAGACGTGGAGCTACGAGACCGAGACTACGAGACCGAGCCTGAGGCTTCGGTTTCGGTTCCTTGTGCGAGTCGTCCGAAGCCCTACTGCATGAGAACTTGGCTCTAAGCGACGACCGCGTACGGCTAGAACTAACAAACTTTCAATCTCGCTCCCCTCTGATTGGGCAGTGGTACGATTGGAGAGGCAACTAATTAGAAGCCCCCATGGTCTCAAACTCTCACCCGTGTATTCTGGAAGAGATATCCAACATGTTGTTGACTGCATTGCCATTGCTAGCAGCCTTCGTCACAGCGACCGAAAGACCAGCGGCGACGACCTCTAACAACATCACATTCTACGGGGGCCATAAACAGCGTGTGGAGAGCTTCCTGGGCATTCGCTTCGCACACGATACAAGTGGGAGCCGCCGCTTCAAACCACCGATCAAGTTCGAATATCTCCCCGGCAGCGACGTCTACGCAACCAGAATCGGCCCTGCGTGTCCACAGCCTCCTAACCCCAACATCTCAGAGGATTGCCTGCGCTTGAATGTCTTTCGACCAAATGGCACGACGTCGACATCGAAACTCCCCGTCATGGTCTACTTGCACGGGGGGTCCTTTGTTGCCGGATCCAAGGACGACCCGATGACCCAGCCGGGTGGACTCATCTTGCAAAGCGTGCAAAATGGACACTCGGTCATGCACGTCTCGATGAACTACCGGCTAGGAGGCAAGCATGACTGATATCGTTCACGACCTTAACACTGATGGTTTTATCAGTTTTCGGGTTCGCGCAGTCGCACGCCCTCAAGAAGGAGCGATCGGAAAATGCGGGCCTCCGCGATCAGGTGAGGTGTATTTTGCCAATATCACAAGGAGTGATCTACTCACTGATAGCTTAGCGGCTCGCCTCGGAATGGGTCATGGAGAACATTCGTGCCTTTGGGGGTGACTCTTCCCCATCAAATCCTGAAAGCGAAAGTATTGGAGACGCTGATGGTAATCGTCTTGGTGACCCCGACAACGTCACCATACATGGCCAATCATCAGGAGGTGTGAGCCTGAATTGTATCATACCAAGCCAACTAACGCGTGCAGGACTATCCGTGGGAATGCAGATACTGGCCTTTGGCGGAGCCAAATCGCAGTTGTTCCACCGAGGGATAGCACAGAGTCAGGCATTGGAGAATGGTACAACCCGACTCGTCATACCAGGCAACTCGGCTCACTACTCTCAGGAATTACTGGGAACTTTACGCGCAACCCCATGCAAAAAGTGGCAGACGGGACAGGCTGCAACACGACGGACCTCCAATCGGCCGACACAATTACGTGTCTCCGTAAATTAAGCATGGATGAATTGCTCAGAGCAGAGAATAATTCGCTTGGAGCAAGTCCTGGGGACAATCTTGGAGATGAATGGCTGCCCGTCGTTGACGGTGATGTATGTCTTCCTAAAAATTTCAAAAGCTGCGCAAGAAGGAAATAACAGTGGTACAGTTCCTGCCGGCCGCCCCATCCAACTTGATTGCCACCGGTCAATTCTACAACATCTCTATGATCGCGGGTTGGTGCCAGGACGATGCGAATCAATTCGTCGGTCGACCGTCAACCCCAAAAGAACGAGAGACTTTTTCCGAGCCTATCTGCCGGGTTTCACCACGGAGAACCTGGACAATCTGCTTGCTTTGTATCCAATTTCGGAACTCCAGGCGGCGTACTTCCCAAATGGATCCCTCGAACAGCCTTCCGAGCTCTGTAGAGCCGGGAGAATTGTTCGGGACATTTTGGTACGTTCGTCTATCAAACTCTCTCAAGAGCTACGCTGACTTACTACTGATCAGTTTGTGTGTCAAGCTGTGAACCTCGGCGCAGGACTCCATAAAGCCGGAAACAAGGTCTACTTCTATGACCAAAATCAGACGATGCTCACCCCACTGCTCGAATCCGAAGGACAGTACGGGTACGGAGTAGTCCACACTTCAGAACTCGTGAGTTCAGCAGCATATCGCCATCTTCGAGTCTCTCGAACCCTGTACTGATACCTCTCTTACACGCAGGCGTACGTGTTTGGCAACCTGTCGTACTACGAGTTTCCCGGCATCCCATACCACCCGACCACATCAGACTTTGCTCTGCGCGACCGCGAAAGCAGGACGTGGAGCTCCTTCGCAAGTTTGGGACAGCAATCCCTCCGGGACAAGGACACACTACCAGGCTTCAGGACTGCAGAGTTCCAGGACGAGAACATGGCATTTATGTCATCGGCGGGCCCAACGAAGGCTACGCAGGCCTGACTGACGGTAACCCAGCCTCGCAGCGAGCCGTCTCGGGGCAAAGGATAAGAGAACGCTGTGCCTTTCTGAATTCGCCCGAGATCGTCAGGCAACAGCTTTACTAATATTGCCTGCATACATGACCGTGCATGCTCTCGAACCTCTGTTGTGTGAGATTGGACTTCGGTGTGAGATTGGACTTCGATTATGAGCAGCCTTGTCTGGCCCCCACCTTTGACGATCTTTGCTGAGATACTCTCTGCTTCGTTGATTCCTGGTTCCATCTTCTTAGGACGGGCTAAAAGCCTCCTCAGTACCAAGGTACACGCCTATGGCTGTGAAGATGAGAGACCGACCGTGCCGCAATCAATAATCATTGTGGACAGCCTCGGCATTCGTTCTGCTAACCCCTTCGTAATCTGGCTGCCTCTCGCTCTCGGATTCCCAAGATTACGGCTGCCTTCTGGTATCATCACATATATTCAGGCAGCGAAACCTCGTGAAACATTAATGGAGCAGCCGGGAATGACCCACTTATCTCAAAATGGAACTGTTCTACCATCTCTTGTCGCGTTTGATGCGCCTCGCGGCCATAACATGTGGCCTTTGGATCCTTATCCGCAGAGTGGCTCAAGCTTCGTCCGCTTTCCCCCTACAAAGCCTTCAAAACGACAGAATAGCAATCATCGCTGCTCTCGTAATAAGCTTAATTGGTGCGAGAGTTTGGGAGTACATTGAACTTGCTCCGTTGAGAAAGTTGCCATCGTTCCAGGTACACTTACCGAGACGCTCCTGTTCTGACATATATGCTAACGAGATCGTCATAGCTCCTCGACTTCCGCGAATTGCTCCCCATCACCGACACGCCCCGAGGCAAACAAGTCTTAGAATGGGTTAAGAAGAGTCCGGGTGCGGACCTGATGGACATCGAAGTGGCAGGTGGTTTTCATACCTTGATCCCTCTTTCCCCACGCGCCCATCGCGACATTCACACTACCAGGGCTGCCGACTTTGAAAAGCCCTTGTTTGGTAGGAACTACCTTTCCAGACTCTTGGGCAACGGAATGATCTTGTCCGAGGGCAATGTTCATAAGCACCAGCGCAAAGTCATTACACCCTCTTTCCGCATCCAGAACATCATCAGTCTTCAGCCCTTGATGGCAGAGAAGACGAATTTGATGTTCAAAGGCATCGACCACGAAATGTGCGAAAACGAGCGCATCGAAATCGCATCCTGGGGCTCACGAGTGACCATGGACATCATCGGACCGGCTTTCATGTCCAAGGACTTTGGCTCGCTGAAGAGTCCCGATAGCCCAATGGAGCATGCCTACAAGAACCTCGTTGAGCCAAGCAGTGGACAGTCGCTGCTTTTCATGCTGAGTCTGATCTTCCCACGATTCATTGTCCGGGCGATCCCAACTCCGACAAACAGAATGCTTGCAAAGAACATCGACTACATTCGATCGGCTTGCCGTGCCATATTGGATGAGAAGCTGGCCTCACTGAAAGGCACTCGTCCTGGCGATGCCGATGAAACTACCTCTGATATCCTCGGTAGCATCATTGCGCGCGGCGACTTCTCCGAGCAAGACCTTGTCGACCAGATGCTCACGTTCCTTTCCGCGGGCCACGAAACCACAGCCTCTTCCATCGCCTGGGCCACGCATCTTTTGACGCTTCCTCAATATACCCATTTCCAGCAAGAGCTGCGTGATGAAATTCGAGAAGCAGTCAAGATAGCACCAGCCTTCGATCCGGCGCAAGGCATCCTCCCATACTCGACCCTTGAAAAACTGCCACTCCTCAATGGCATCTGCGAGGAAACCTTGCGTCTCTTCCCACCCGTCACGAATACAGGTCGTGTCGCCATCCGCGACACCTTCGTCGCTGACACTCCAATCCGCAAGGGTATGATGCTGGCCATCTTCCCATGGGCCACGAACCGCAATCCCGAATTTTGGGGCGTGACCGCCGAAGAAATGGTGCCGCAACGCTGGATTGACGAGGACGCGAATGGGGCTAGACGCCTAAACAAGCACGGCGGCGCCGCCTCGAACATGTGCGAGCAGACGTTTTTGCACGGCAATCGGGCGTGCATCGGCCAAGATTTCGCCAAGGCAGAGCTGAGATATATCCTGGCGGCGTTGTTCGAGCGATACCATCTCGAGAGGTTGGAGGGCGATCGTGGACATGTTGTGCCTGCTGGTTCGCTGACGATCAAACCGAGAGGTGGGTTGTACGTTCGTGCGGTACCGTGGGATCGTATTAGTGTAACGTAGTAGATCAGATGGGGAAGTAGATTCGCAATCTGCGATACCTCTTCGCGTCTTTTCTTATTTCTATGAGACGCGCTTCTTTTTACACCTTTCTACTATACAAGTGAGCTGTGCGAGGACGGTCGATTGTAAAATCAGCCGGGCATACCCCAAAAACAGCCCAGCCAACATCTACCAGCAAGCTGGGACGAAAGGCCGCCTCTTCGACTTCCTTGTAATCTTCTATATGGCAGTGTACACCGGTCGGGTACTGGAAGGCACCAGGCATTGCTCCTCTCTATCCAGTGTACGTAAAGCTCAAGAGCAGCGTTAAGATCGGAAAGTCTTCTCAGGAGGCAGATCCCGATATAGTGGATCTATCTCCTAGTCCTCCTAACGTCTAATTTACTCCGGGAGCGGCATTCGCCATCTGAGGAGCCGCGTTTTCGGAGCTATGCTTGTATGCCGCGCCTAACTTCTTAGCAGAATCTCGGATTTGCTGCTCAGGATTTGGAAGCTGCTCTGAGTGGTCGTGGTTCTGTAGAACGAGCTGCTGTATAGGCAAAAAATATATCGTCGATACTCGATCTAGTCGTTATAAGAAGTTTGAAGGAGACAAGACGAAGTACGATCTAAGGTTAATATCTAATAGATAACAGGTCTGTTTCATCTATTTATCCCATTAAGCTAGCTTTATCGACACGTCCGCTAACGTCAGTGCTCTGCGCCTGCGAGGCACCATGGCGAGTATCTTTCCATAAATTTTCGCTCAAGTCTTTGCCTCCGGGACGGCTTCGCTGTAGTTTGACTATGGTCTGGTCGATGTGCCTCGTCGTACGACTCCTGATCTTGTCCTTGCTCGGTCTTATTCCTATTTGCGTACATATAGCTCCCATCGGCAGCATTGCCATTCGTATAGGCGCCGTTGATGTCGTTTCTATTGAGATGGTTTCCGTTGGGATAGGTGCCATTTGCATATTTCGCATTCGGCGGCTGTGCAGTGGCACCCAATTCAATGTCTTTGTTGGTAGGCGGCCCATGGTAGGTTCGAGAGGTGTGTCCCTTTGGAGTGATACCAAGTATCAATGCTGTTCCCCTGCGAGGCTTCTGTTCAGCTCTGTGGTACTTTTTGGCGTTGACGCAGCTATGAAACGGAATGTCAGCGACCAGTATGCAACCATCTTGGGCAATACTATACGTACGCAAAGACGCAAAAAACCAATGCAGACAGAAATGGGATGCCGAGACATAATCCCAATAATAGCCAACGGCCCCAGTCGTGCCAGGCCGAGCACTCGCACACTTCATACCCGTCGGTGTCGATGTAGCAGTAGCACATAGCGAAGGATTTGAAGTAAAAAAGTTGAATCTGGGAAGAACGACAGACAATCCCCAAAAAAGGACGTATATACTTTGAGAAGCAACGTCATCAAACGTAGACCGTATACACCGATGATTGGAGCGAGGCTGCAGCAGGAACTCCAGCGTATGAGGTTGCCTCAACCTTCGTCAAGCATGCCAGCAAAGGTGTCTCACGGGATGTTGGCAACACGTACATTAATGTCCTAGACCCTTTTGTCATCGGGGCGGCGGCAGCCACGCAGGCTTCCACAAGAGCGTCCAAGGCCCATTAGCTCTGCTTTTGCCCAAGTGATTTCGTATTCGTCTGCACGTAGATCGAATACAATGCGTGTTTCTTGCATGGCGTTATATAGAGTTTATCTATCAGCGATAACTCTTTTGGCTGGGCGACGCTTGCGTTCGCGGCGATTCCGGTGACTAAGTTACCCATCATCTTCTTCTTTTCAATATCATCTTTGTTCGAGCAGCAAGACTGACACGAAACCAGCGGAATACTCATTTTGTGGAATTCAGTCGTTCTACCGTGCATACACATGTTCCGAAGGGATTGTCGAGGTACTGTGAACTCAGCCGCGTCGCCCAGCGCGTCTGTCGCGCCATTGACTATCGCCGCGTGAAGTGTCAGCACTGAACCTCTGTGAGAGCCGACTTTCTGAGACTTACCTTGGGCTGGTTGGACCGTCTTGGGCAAACCATCTGTTGGCCACAGCACGACAGGCAGGATGTATGTGCAATGTTAATATAGCTAGTCAAAGGGGTAGTAATACGCTCTAGTATTTGCGCTTTAGAGTTTGTATCGTTGCAAGATCAAGCGTTACCGTCGCCCGTAGTCGAAGGATTCGATCTGCGGCAGCCTGAAACCTTGGTGCTCAGCTGTGCTGCCTCACGATCGTTAGGCACCCGAGGTCCAGTAGCGAACGGTGACTCCATTCATGCGCGTGTACCACGCGAATGGTTACCGTCAACGTAGTACATGTATGCTCTACCTCGAAACAAAATAAGATAAATTCAAACTCACCATTGCCGATAACCCGCCTCTCCTACAATGGCTACCGGCCTCCTCTTCGTCACAGCCCCGAATGCAGATTTCAAAGTTATTAATCCTTTTCTTATCTACGCCCGCGACTGGGAGTTCGGCGAAGAAGACACCTGGGACAATTTCCACCTCGTTACCTCACGTAACGCCTCATACTTTAACCAATTCAAAGACTCTCCCCGGAATGACCTCGCCACTACTAAGCCAGGAGATGTCACCGTCGAAAACTTCTCTAATCAATGGGCCGGCACTAGTGTCCGGGACATCGAACAACATATCCTCTCCATAGACGACTCGGAATCCGACGGCATCGACATCTCCGTCTTCCTCGTCATCGACGAACAAAGCCTGCAGGACAGAACGTGCATTATGGCTGAGAGATACACGTGGAACGACGATGTCGATCCTTGGGAACAGAGGCTTAAGGGCGCCCAGAAGAAACACTATGATTTTAATAAGTACAGGGCGCCGTGGGATGAGACGTACATAGTTTTTGTGAATTTGAGTCTTGGTAATCTGAGGTTTGACGAATATGCTAATGAGGACGAGGGGACGGATGAGGAGGGGTAGTGGTCGTTTAAAGGGGTTGGGTAGCGACTTGAGGGACGAGCAGGCTGAGAAGAGGGAGGGGTTGGTGAGGAGGCTTGAGGAGGATGGGGAGGCTTAGTCTTGGCTGTGGCCGTTCTTCATGGCTGATCCGAGTCTTTGACTTCTTGCATGGGCGGTCAATAACGTGCAAAGTCCGTGTCGAGGCTTGACATGATAAGCCGACGATCGCAATCGTACTTCATGTGTTGGAGAATCCTCGTGTGGACGGGAATGGTACCCACGTGCCTCATCTGGCGAGAGCGTCAGTCCTGGGCATGGGGAAGAAAGAGCCGACCGTACACAGCGCAAAAGAGGGCTCAAAAGACAGAGACGCAAATCAGACCATACAGTTCCCTGATCCTATCTTCTTAGTACCGAGCGAGGGCGCACAAACCTACATAGTTGCGGCGTTCCATATAAGGTAAGGTGTATAACGCATCGGCTACGCCTCACCGTGACTCAACTACGAGCGAGCGTATGTACTGGTCCCATCTGTCCCGATTTTTCGGGTAGCAGTTGAAAGTCTTTTATGTAACTCATAGTGTCAATACACCCCCTGCAAACCAAGATCCCCAACTATGGCGAACGACCGCCTTCGCACTCAGAAACTTCTTTCACTGGGAATCTCCTATCCCTTCTGGGTCTTCGACGTCGACCAAGCCGTCTGGCCTCGGAAAGTCGCCGATACTCTCCCAGGTAGCCGCCCGGCCAAGCTCGTCGGTTGGTACCCTTGGGCTTGGGAATATGGTACGGATGTCCGTCGATTCGACGATTCCTTGCCAACAGGCGTTATTTACTCGAGGGAGAGGAAAGGGCTAGTGCCCGCACAAAGGTTGTTAGAACAATTGCGGTATGATCCTTCGTTTGATGCAAAGGGGTTTCGGGTGGTGTACGAGGGAAATGGGCTTTTGTCGAAGGGGTTTGATGAATGGGTGTTTGAAGAAGAAGCGGCGGGTTTTGTGTCCGCACGAAGGGTCGTGAAAGTGGAGCGGGTATGGGATGGGGTGCCGTTCTGGGACCGGGAGACAGGTATCGACTTGTTTGGGAAGACAGGGGAAAAGAAAGATGTCGCGTATGGAATGGCTTCGCTTGTTCTTAATGATAAGGAGTTGGTTCATGCGACAGGTGTGCTAAGCCGAGCTGATGGAAGCAAGATTCGAAGGGCAGAGTTTGAGTTGTTGGATGGGGATGGAGAACAGATACAGGGGATTGTGTTTCCCGAAAGGCATCAGAAAGAGAGAGGGCTATATATCACTCGAGGACCTGACTTTCCTTCGAACCGCATGGTACTCGCGGGGACTACTTTGGAAGGTGCACCTTGGTCGGAGGTTGAGAAGTATGTCTACGGGGAAAGGAGTTGAGCCCCTGGTGCGCTTCATAGAACACATTATATCATCGACGACTTTCCGGCCCTGCCCCCAACAAAAGGAAGTGGCAAAGCTCACGCGCCATTGGAGCTTTTACGACTTGATCCTATAAGGGTATGCCAGACTTGCCAAGGCGGTCTCCCACTCTGCACTACTTCGCGGAATCAGCCATAAAATCCTCTGGTACCTGACGTGGCACCTCGTGTCAGAAAACTTCAGCTTCTTCGTTGATGTGGGCCAGAAATGATTTTCCTCACAGGTAACGGATGCTGCGGCATGGTCACAAGCCGTGAAAATGAGATCCTTCGAAAACTATCCGGCCAATGTTGTTGCTCGACTAAATCGCGCTGTGTCTGCATTCGAGTTGGTGAGGTAAGGTAGTGAATCCTTCGAGCGTGGCTGCGCACGCATTTCAGCCTCAGGCAGTCCTCACAGCCCGTAGGGTGAGATCCACATGACTGCGCCTGGCGCCTACTCCCAGCAATAAAACACACTGTGTCGCCTGACTTCCATCCTGTTTCAGTTCTCACTATCATTGAATTAATCATGGGCGACGAATTCGACGACTCAACTTACGACCGCCCAATCTGGCAGGTTCTTCTCAAGACGGGCATTACTCATGCATTGGGCTTGCTCGTCTACAGCCAGTTGAACCATCTTCTCCACGTCCCTTCCAAGCACAATGCCCGTCTCTTCCGGTTGATCGTCTTTGCTTTCCTGCCCACGGTGATCCTGGGACAGTTCGCATTCGACATCGTCAAGGCTGCCATTCGCCTACTGCAGAACCCCCACGAAGTCGATGTGCAGAGCAAGTTGCGAGCATTGAAATTCTACTGGGATGGCATGCTTGGTGTCCGATGCACCACCGAGGACGAAGGCGTCGAAGAGCGAGAGGAGACGATCCGATTGCTGGACATTGCTGCGGCTGAAGATGTGCAGCCCCAAAAGCCCAAGTGGACTTGGAAGCGCGTTTCCGGCATTCTTCTCTGCCTGCTCGCCATCTTCCAAGCCGTCGGCATCATCGTCACGTTCGCCAGAAGATCACTACAACGGTCGTGCAGGAAGGAAGAGATCCCCTGCCGGGACACCCCTTGGTACACGTGCGACGAGCCGACACAGATCAGGTATAACTGCTCCCACTCGTTCACAGGCCTGGACTTCCGTAATCTTTACGTTGCATGCGCCTCTATCATCATCAGCGTCTTGTCCATCTACCTCCTTGCGGCAGGCAACACATGGACTTATGCGCCATCCACATCCCTCACCGGCGAAGAGGATGTCGCGACCAGGAGCTCTGCCGTTCTTGGCGAAATGCAACGACTCCTCATGGATTATATATTCGGCACCTTGATCCAGGAGTTCATCGCCGTCGAGACGTACTACGACCGATGGGGCGACAACGGAACGCCCAAGTACGTTACCATCTTCATGGGGACTCTGGACAGGATCAGCATGTCGCCAGTCGAATGGGTTTTGATAATCCTCGCGGTGTTCATGGTGACCGTCTTCAAGCAAGACATTGCCGCGAGACTAGGGGTCAAGACGAAGTTGGTCTACGGTGTGCTTATTGCTGCTATTGGGATTTGGTTGACGTTGGACAATGTGCTGTTGTTCGTCACTGATGCCGGCCACTTCATTCTCGGCCACTACGGCAGCGAAGCTGATGGCAATTGGGGCGAGAAGTGGAGCGATCCGATCGAGAAGTGGGTGCCGGTCATGTAATTCATCCAGATGGACGTGACCAGAGAAATGTCGTTCTTGCTTTCGGGCGAGTGGGCGTGTACCTTTACTGTCTCTACCGCGTCTGCTCGGGAGATCTTGGTATGCTTTACATGTATTCTACAACCCATCACTTAATCAAACCTCAACTCATCTCAACACCCACTCCCATTCTCTCAACGGCACAGCACTGCAGCCCTTGCCCCAAGAGGTCGACGACTCACCCCTCTACTAGAAGGACAGATAACATGCACGCCAATGCAAGGCTTCAATTAGCTCGCACCTACCTCCTCGACGCCATGCCCATTACTTTTGTCTGCTATGCCGTCCTCAATGTCTACTTCGGCATCCTCGCCAATGTACGGCCCCGAGCACTACAGGCCCGCCGAGTCGTTCAAAAACATCTCCTTGTGTTTATAGTCTCCCAGCTGGATGTTGAAAATCTTGTGAGCGCGAGCAATCTGTCGACTTCTGGGCTTCTAAAGCCGCGCATGGCTGCGATTTCCATCTCGCAAATCATCCATGGCTCCCAGGTCCAGAAAGGCTGGGGATTGCCGAATTGGGAGATGGTCTGTGCCTCGAGGATTGGCGGATCGTACTTGAGTTCACGAGGGCTCCAAATTCCATCGACATCAAATTTCTTGCAATGCTCCATCCACCTGTCAAAAACAATGTTGCAGCTTCCCGACGATCTTCTTGCTTACATCTCAACCTTTCTCAGTAACAAGGAAAAGAAGCGTTTACGCTCGACTAGCAAACGATTGCATTCCTTCTGCACTTTGCGCATCGACCGAGTCTTTATCTCGCCGAGCTACAAGAACATCGAAGTCTTCAGAGCGATCGCAGACCATCCGGTCCTCTGCAAGCAGGTCAAGGAGATCATCTGGGATGATGCTCGCTTCGAGAAGTTCGAGCCCGATGATCAGGAAGATGATTCTCTCCCAGAGGAACGGGTGAGAAACAAAGTTGACTTTGAGAACGCCCGGGAGGAGAATTTGATGTCTGTTGCCGGCGAAGAGAACGCTTTTGTGCAGGCACGAGCTAGTGGATTTGATCCTGTAACTGTTGAGCCGCTGTCTACAGAGCCGCTGTTGGTGGAAGAGTATCTGTCGCTGGATGAAAGCTTTGACCTGTACAACCGGCTGTATGAAGAACAGGAGACCATCATACGGGATGGTCTAGACGTCGAAGCTTTCCGGGAAGGTCTCAGGGCCTTCACAGCACTACAGCGAGTCACCGTCACGAGCGAGGCCTACCGACCGAACATCATTACCCCTTGCTATTCGACCCCGTTGATCATCTCATTCCCTCTCGGCTACAGCTATCCTGCCCCATGGCCATGGATGCCCGAGACTGTTGACGAGGCTCACTCAGAGATCAGTCTGGAAGACATAAAGACGCACTGGCATGGCGTTGCAGTGGTCCTGGATGCATTAGCGAAGCACGATCGTCTCATACCCGAATTCGTCATCGATACACGCTACGAGCAACTGGGCATACCCTACCAGCTCTTTGACAGCCCTTCAGACATTCTGACCAATTTCGAGACTCTGTGCCGGCGCGGTCTTCGCAGACTGGATCTCGCAATCAATACCTTTTGCAATTTCCGGAATCCTGGCTTGCGTCAACTTCCTCGCGGACAGTTGAAGTCTGTTCTTGCAAAAGCGACTTCTCTGGAGCATTTCAGCCTTCACGCAAGCTCAGGCGAGCACGCAGCTTACGACAGTCATCGTGTGCAGAACGAAACCATGGATGCCTTGAGCGCGATCCCGTTGCACTCATGGCTGCTGAAACACATCACGCTCTCATCTGTCCCTGTCATCTATTCCGATCTCGTGGAATTTCTTCGCCGCCTACCAAAGGATATAAGGAGCGTGGGTTTAATCAATGTTGAATTCACCGAAAGCACATACAAACAGCTTCTCGAGAAATGCAGAGATGAGCTGCACTGGACCGCCGGACGACCGAAGCTGGCCATTGCCCACCAGGAGGGCGGCCAACTCGAGTCTCGCAAATTGTGGGTCGAAGAAGATATCGCCGATTTCTTTCGAGGCGGACACAACCCGTTTGAAGGGAGATCCAGAGGCAACTGGATCCAGCAAGGATTTGGTGTGCTTCGAGATGATTTTGACGAGGACTTTTGCAAGTCCAATGTTCCGGATCCGATGTACCATGTCTGCACCTCACCTGGTGTCTATCGAGTGAAGACACGGGAAGAGGTGGCCGAGGAGCAGCGGCAGCGGGAGGGTGGTGAATAGGCAGCTGACGCATGCGAGTGATGTGTTGGAATAGGTATTGCATGAGTATTCCTGCCATGATGACTACTATCTCGATGCAATGTTCACAAACATCATTCATTTGGGGCACATATATATTTGGAGGTCGTTGCCCATGTAATGATACACACGGGCAACACGACATTTGGAAGAGAATATACACAGAGTCAATACACACAATCCCCTAAACAGAATCCATAACCCAAGAATACGCCTATCCAGCACCAGATCACAACCAGAGACTGGCCTGCTCCTCGAGCTCGTAGAAAGATCAACAACTCCCATCACGAAAACCAAGACATGCCTCATCTCAAAACAAACAGAATCCGCAAGAACAAGCGCCAACACGCCACGATCCATCGATTAGGACCAGAAGACTACGCGAAACTACAAGAGTTGCAAGATAAAGAGTTTAGAGAGGCAGCGGAAAGACAGCAGAGTAGGGAGACACAGAGCGCCGTGAAGAAAGTTCAGGCGGCGGTGGAGAGGGAACCTCAGGAAATACGGAAGCCGCTTCGCGAAGATCGAGTGGGCCATGGCCTGTGACAGCGAGCGCCGCAGAACTAGGTTCCTACGGATCACGCGAAGATGATGCACTGCGAACCACATGGCAAATTCGGCTTCGGGGGAGTGGCTGGAAAGAAGAGAGCGTGGAACAGGGCCGGTATATTTGATGTGATGGGATCAGGGAGATGAGAAGAGACGAAGGTCGTGAGGTGATGGCTGTTGACACAAGTGCTTGGTGATAGGCTATTCTTTCTAGTGCCTCCAAATTCGAACGGCCTTGTCTTGTCCTCCACTTCCCACACGTTCTCCGTCCGGTGCCCAGTCCACTGCGAAGACTTCGTCTTGATGACCTGGCAAGTTCTCTGCAAGCTTTCCTGTCCTGACATCCCACGCTTTGAGTGTTGTGTCCTTCGATCCACTCACGAGGAGCCGACTGTCCGGCGAGAAGGAACACTGATACACTGGACCGACATGCCCTCGTAGCGTGTGCAAGAACTTGCCATCTTTCGCTTGCCAGAGCTTGACGTGATTGTCGAACCCAGCAGATGCAATCAGCACGCCGTCGGCTGAGAATGTGACATGGTTGATCTGCTTTTGATGGCCGACCATGCGCTGAATATGCTTGGTTGATTTCGACGGCTCCCACAGATACATTGTGCAATCGTCGCTGGCAGACACGAGACGCTCGGTGCCACCAGAAGTCTTCAAGGCTGCGTCGTAGCGCTCCTTGGCCCTCTGTTTCCTGCCCTCGACGGTATCAGGAGCTTCTTTGCGCCCCTTATGATCGAAGTAGCCAGTCCGTAATGCGAACTCGGTGGAGAGTGCCAGGTGATTCACCCAATGTGCGTGAGCGTTCAAGGTATGCACGAGGGTACCTCTCGACACATCCCACACCTTGACAGTTCGATCTCGAGATGAAGAGTAGATCCAGCCAGATCCTCCCCACTTCACACATGTCACGCATTCTTTATGACCCGTGAGTGCCATGTCGGTATGCCCGCTCACCGCATCCCAAATACGGATCGTGAAGTCTTTTGATGCCGAAGCGAGGCGCGGACGGCCGGCATCTCTCGCATGATAGGGCTCCCACGATATGCTGGTGATCCACTTTGTATGTCCTTTCAACGGTCCTCCAAGCTGCTTTCCCTTCGCTGGATCCCATAACCGTACTGTGTTGTCCATGCTGCCTGTAGCAAGAATGCCCTCGTCTGGAGACCACGCGACTGCCAGCACCCATCCTGTATGACCTTTCAACGTATGTTGGGGCGTCCCCGTCTCACAATCGAAAATTCGTGCAGTATTGTCTCCACTCCCAGTCGCTAGCTTCGACGAAGTTGCCGGCGAGAACGCAGTCGCAAGAATGGATGCGCCATGCCCGCTGATACTTGCTGAACACCTCGTCACTGGCTTTACTTTGAACACCGCCTCAGCTCGACATGGAATATCCAATTGCAACTCAGTATTGCTTGTGCCATCCTGATATCTCTTGATAATCTCCGCCTGGTCGAACTCGCCGCCGTCGCCGAACGGGTTGTAGAATCGATACGGTAACCGGTCTGCTGGGTCGGTGTTGCCAAGCAGGCTGTTGAGTAGTAGGGAGAGGTTCTTCGGCGATAGATCTGCGAGTGAGACGGAGACTACTGGCCCTTGCGCTGCGCCAGTATCTGCATCTCGAAATTGAATGCGCTGGGTGCCCTCGGGCGTCGCTGGTGGTGGGGAGACCTGTTCGCGGGCGCGCGCCGCTGCTGCGGTCTTTTGTCGCTTGGACGGAGGAGGGAGCACCGTCGCCATTTTGATCGTTGTTGCAAGCGGATGGAATTGTTGTATGTTGGCTTGACTGTAGTCTGGCGCTGAACTTTTTTGGAGCCCTCGGAGTGACGTTAAAAGCGGTAGATCATTGTGCCAGCCGAAAGCTTAATTTCAACTCTAAATCTGGCTCCTCTTTCAGATTCCGGCTTCTCCTTTCACTTCCAGACCCAAACACTGCCTGGCAAGGAATATCACCCTCAGCACACAGAGACATGGATGGAGCCTTGCTGATACTTCTTGAGGGATGCAGCACGACATTTTCCGGCGTCAATCGCTAAACCAGGTATGCGCGTCTGCTGGACATATCAGAGAGATCGGCCTCGCAATGCTTCCTCCAACAGGATACCGATAGAAGGTCTACGCGACCACAACAGAGAGCCTGGACGCTTCCTCAAGGCTGTGATCAAACGATCACGTTTGCCTGCCAAACCAGAATCGACCATTGCTCTTGGAAATTCTCAAGAAGTTGCGTTTGTCTCTCCCAAGAAAGTGCGGGAGCGGTCTTGAATACAATTGTATATCACGTTTCCTGAAACGCAGATCACGCACGAGGCTACGTATGTATCGCTGCCAGGTGAGGTCCGGCCTGTGTACAAGAAGCACAAGCTTCGGTCATCGGCGAGCTTCCCTGGTCCAATCCATCGCATGCTACAGCATAGAGCTGATCCATGCTTCGTGCTGATCAAAACCACATGCGCACACGCGTTGAACCAGACACGGCGTAATTGACGGCGAAATTGTCGGCGGTCCCACCTGCTAGATTGCATTACTTCATCCTCCCGCAGTCACGATGCTTTTTCGATCCAAAACGATTCGCGTTCAGCCGTTGCGGGCCCCCGCCCGCGGGAAATGCAACTCACAATCATAGATCCGGTGTGCGCCATTCAAAGTGTACCAAGGCGCCGTCCCCATTTCTTGTCCTTTTGTTATTGCTTGTTTATGACTCTCCCATACAACGTTTGCACGTCAAGTTGCAACTCAAGGACTGAATTCTGAAGATGGGCCTTCTCCTCAAACGCCCTGAGGGCGAAGCAGGCGCTGCATGGCCTTCGATCTGTGTTGGTCTCTTTGCTGCCTTTGGCGGTATTCTGTACGCGTCATAAACGCCAACTTTGAACCATGTCGTCGCTAATGGTGTTTGTCAGATATGGATATGATACAGGCACGATTTCCGGCATTCAAAATATGACCGCCTGGAAGCAACAGTTCTTCCCCAACGACGTCGAGACTCCTCCTTCTGGCCAGATCTCCCTCATCGTGTCCATTCTCTCAGTCGGAACTTTCGTAGGAGCGTTGATGGCTGGCATCGTCGCTGATAAGTTGGGCCGCAAATGGGGAATCATTGCATCTGCTATGATCCCATTCAATCTCGGTGTCGCACTGCAGACTGGTGCTTTCAACAAGTCTACCTTTATTGCCGGACGCTTCTTCGCGGGAATGGGCGTCGGACTCGTTTCTGTCCAGGTCCCAATGGTACGCACTTTCATCGAATCTTGCGAAGACTGTGTGCTGATGTTTTGCAGTTTCAATCGGAAACTCTGCCAAAATGGATCCGTGGCTTCATCGTTGGCTCTTACCAATTGGCCATTACTCTCGGTCTCTTTATTGCCGCCCTTGTCAACTATGGCACAGAGAATCGATCGGACAGCAGTGCATATCGAATCCCACTTGGCATTCAGTTCGCGTGGGCGTTCATCTTGTGTGGCGGTCTGGCATTCTTACCCGAGACACCAAGATACCTGGTCAAATGTGGGAAAGACTCAAAAGCGATCCAGTCGCTCACAAAACTGCGACGGCTTCCTGCCGATCACCCAGCTATTCGAGCCGAGTTTGAGGAAATTCAGGGCAACTATGAGTATGAGAAGAGCCTAGGCTCGGCATCGTACCTGGACTGCTTCCGTGGCAATGTGGGAAAGCGGACGCTTACTGGCATCGGGCTCCAATGCCTTCAGCAACTTGTTGGCGTCAATTTCATCTTGTGAGTTGATTGATGCTCTGCATGGTCATCAAAGACTAACATGTCCGTGCAGCTACTACGGCACCACGTACTTTTCAACTGCGTATGGAAGTGCGCTCCCAACTCCGTTCATCCTCCAAATCATCACGAACGTTGTCAATGTCGTCAGCACGTTCCCGGGACTTTGGGCCATCGATGCCCTAGGACGCCGCACCGTCCTTCTCGTCGGAGCCCTGGGCATGGGTGTGTCGCAGTACATCGTATCCAGTACGTATTATAGAGTCTTTGGCAGATATGACGCTAACGTGCACAGTTTTGGGGGTTGCGACTCCCGCTAGTAACGATGATTCTGCACGAGCCCAATTTGCCTTCATCTGGTGAGTTTATGATGCTTGGCCTGTCGAGACAGCGCTGACTCGAGTGAATAGCATATATATCTTCTTCTTTGCCAGTACTTTCGGGCCAGGAGCTTGTAAGACAACCGTAGCTGGCTCTAGTTGAACCACATGCTGATATGGTTACAGGGGTTGTTACTGGAGAAATCTTCCCGCTCAAAGTCCGTGCTAAGTGTTTATCTATGACTACAGCTTCTAATTGGTATGCCGCCACCTGCATCTTCTTGCATACCACAATGTACTGATATGGCTTTGCGCAGGCTGTTCAACTGGCTTCTCTCCTTCATCACGCCATATCTTACTGGCGCCAACTACGCGGACTTGGGCACCAACGTCTTCTGGATCTGGGTATGCTATGGTAACCCATTTCATGACTTGATGCAAACACTGACAATTAACTGCAGGGTGGCTTCTGCTGGGTCTCAGTGGTCTTCGTCTACCTCCTCATCTACGAGACCAAGGACACCACGCTCGAGCAAGTCAACGAGCTTTATGATAATGTGAAGTTGGCTTGGAAGAGTGCTGCGTACAAGAACGAGCTTCAGGATCGCAGATGGTCTGTCACTGGGCGCGAGGACATGCCGGAGAAGATTGAGGATGAGACGACGAGGAAGGAAAGTCTGTGAGTGAGAATGTGATGATGCCACAACGTGTCCGACATACAAGAGTTGTCTGTTCTGATCCCAGATCAACTGAATGCCAGTTGGCTTGCTTGCAGGAAAAGCGCCAGATCTCCTTCGACTCTTTTTCGACATCTTTCCATTTCGAACATTGCGATAGTATTCCACATGGAAACACGCGTCCTGCCATCAAAATATTGAATGCCGAAAGGCTGCCTGCTCAAACGGCGTCCGCGGCGCATGTTATGGCGGGCATGTGTGCCAATCTTGCCACAATTACTTCTGACGTACCTGGCGACTTAGGCGAGCGTTATCGAAGTTGCCCGATCAGAGAGCATGGGGACATGTTCGGCTCAGCTGCTACTGTATTCCAAGATATCGAACTTCTGTCTCGTCTCGCGTCGGCTTACGAATTGGAGCAGAACCAAACAAACCCTACTCATACTGAAAGCCAGCCATCCAGGAAGCATGGCTACATTGCCAACTCCAGATCTCCGCATCCCGCAGTCCTCAACCACGGTCAATGTATCCATCATCGATACTACGACATCAATCCGAGGAGTCGATGCATGGAAGTTCTTGGAGCCATCTATCCCCGGGCACGAGCACCTCGCCACATCAGCTTTCGCTTTTCTGATAGAGCATCCGACTCTTCATCGCTCAATGGTCTTCGATTTGGGCCTCCGGAAGGACTGGTGGAACTGCAGCCCCTTCCTGCTTGATCGATTCAAGAAAGGCGGTTATGTTCTCAATGTTGACAAAAGTGTGAGGGAGATTTTGGAAGACGTCGGTTTTGACGCCACCAAGCTCGAGGCGATCGTTTGGAGTCACTGGCATTTCGACCATACGGGAAGTCCGGCGGAATTCGAGAGATCGACTGCACTCATCGTCGGGCCGGGCTTCAAAGAGAATCTGCTTCCAGCATATCCCACCAACCCCGACAGCTCCATCTTGGAAAGTGACCTCCAAGGCCGACAATTGATCGAACTGAGCTTCACCTCGGGACTGAAGAGTGGAGAGATGGATGCACTCGATTACTTTGGCGACGGCTCTCTGTGTTTCCTCAATTCACCTGGACATGCTCATGCCCATATCTGTGCTCTCGCCAGGGTCAAAGCGGATCCTCCGAGCTTCATCATGATGGGAGGAGATGCCTGGCATCATTGTGGCGAGATTCGACCTTCGCCGTACATGCCTCTTCCTGAGACTATTAAGCCTCACCCATGTGAGTTATGAAAATTGGAGACTCGTTCGACTCTGGCTGACTGCTATCCTCCTTATAGTTACCTCGCTGAGCGCCTCCTCCTGTCCCGGTGACCTCTTCGAACCAGTTCTCAGGGACGACGACCGTACCAAACCCATCTATAGACCTTCCTCGCAGAAAATAGTACAGATGCACCTCGATCCTGAGCAGGCCGTGAGAACCATTGAAAAGCTTCAACAAGCCGATGTACAGGAGAACATCCTAATGGTTGCGGCACACGACGAGTCTTTGCTGAGCATTGTCGATTTCTTTCCGAAGACAGCGAATGACTTTATGAGCAGAGGATGGGTGAAAGCAGCTCGCTGGAAGTTCTTGATGGACTTTGCGAAAGCTGTTCGGTACGAAGGGGAGGTTGTGGGAAGGGGAGATTGGAGTGCCCCGAAACAGCCGCAATACTGAAGCACAAGAACTGGAGCAGATGCTCTTCGTCGGGAGTAATTAAGATGGACTGCACTCCTCCATCCCACCGGCTCTGACCTCCATCTCGACTATCGCCCCAAGACTGTACTGCTACCAGCCTCGGCGGAATTCAACCCGCTAACTCTTATGTACAGAGACTTCTTCTCCAACCAGTCCTCCAAGCTCTCAAGCAGACTTTCTCTACCTAGTCCGGACTGCTTATATCCACCAAAGGGCATATCCCAAGCACCAGTCGGGCTCGTGCAATTCACGCCGACCATACCAGACTCCAAACTCTTGGCCACTCTCAACGCCCGATCGATGTCTTGTGTATAGACTGCCGCATACAGCCCGTACTCGGTATCATTTGCTATTTTGACGGCCTCCTCTTCTGACTCAAAAGTGTTTATGATGACGACGGGCCCAAAGACTTCCTCCTTTTCTAACTTGTCGTTTTCGGGCACTTGTAGGAAGACGGTCGGCTGGACGAATAGATCATCCTTGTCCGCTGGCATGGGAGTTGATGATTCAATCGTCTTGGAGGCCTTTTTCCCTTCTTCAACATACCGCACGACAGCCTCGTGCTGTGTCTTGTCGGCTTGCGGCCCAGAAGTCGTCTGCTCATCCAACGGATCGCCGAGCTTCCTCGCTTTCGCAAACGCGACAAACTTGTCCACAAAGTCTTCAGCCACATCTTTGTGCACGTAGATTCTGGAATTCGCCATGCAAGTCTGGCCGGAGTGAAACATAATGCTATTCTGCGTCTCCTGAGCAGCTCGCTCCAGATCTGCATCCGGAAACACAATCGCCGGCGACTTCCCACCAAGCTCGAGAACAAGATGTTTGAAATTGGAGTCTGCAGCAGCTTTCTGGATCGCCCGACCGGTCCTCACCGAACCTGTGAATGACAGTGCTCTGATGTCCATGTGTCGAGCGATAGCGTCTCCACTCGGCAGGCCGTGTCCGTGGAGGATGTTGATCACGCCAGGAGGGAAGCCAGCCTCGTTCAACATCTCGGCGACACGGTGCGAGCTCAGGGGTGCTTTCTCGGATGTCTTGAGGACCATGCAGTTCCCAGCTGCGAGAGCTGGAGCAAGCTTCTTGGAAAGGAAGACCAACGGTGCATTCCACGGAATGATGGCTGCACCAACACCATATGGCTGGCGAAGCGATACATTCATAAAGCCGGGTGTGTTCAGCGAAGACGTTCCGACGGGATATGCTGCCTCGCCGAAGTATCGGAAGTGCGTGACAGCATAATGTCCATCGAAGAAGGTCGAGATCGGGCGGCCTAGGGACAGTGCATCAAGACGAGCGAGCTCTGGCGTTGCGTCTTCGATCATCTGGGCGAGTTTGGCGAGCGGTTTGCCTCTTTGCTGTGGTGAGAGAGCTGCCCATGCTGGCTGGGCGGCTTTGGCTGCTGCAACGGCCGCGTCGACGTCTTCGACGGTGGCTTCGGAGATCTTGCCCACGAGCTCGCCAGAGTAGGGCGAGTGTAGGTCGAACGTATCTCTGGGGATGAACGAGCCGTTGATGAGGAGCTTGGCTTCGATTGGGAGGTTGTCGCTCGACATATTGTAAAGACCTTAGCCGGCGGCAATGCTGGACGCGTCCAGTGTGGAAACCGTGGACTGCTCTGTGAAACCGAACTTCCTGCAATGCGGTCAGAGCCCGTCAACATCACCTCGGCTCTGGATCGTCGCCACGAGATCAAAGGTCCCAGTCAAGATCGCCGCAGGGTTCTCGTGTTGATGAGGCGAAGGATGCTGCACGAGCGGCTTGGGCATTGTCCTCCAGCCGTGGCCCTATCTTGACCCTCGCCTATGCTCCCCCGGTCCATCGTTGTGCGTGTCCTATCGTTAAAGAAGCACGACTCTCCATTATCAGAGTCAGCAACTCTGGGAGCCGCTGACGGTGAAGTGAGTGGACTGGCGAACTGTGATTGAAGGATCCTCAAACGTTATCGAGATACTGCCCAGATCTGACCTCAAAATGGTACTGTCTCTTTGGCTACAACAGAAACTTGAAAGACTTCTGTTCCTCCGGCGCCCTCTCTTCGACACTTAGACGAGATACTCTGTCCGCTCTTCGCTTGTTCTTGATGGAGAGCAGTAAAGTGGTAAAGCAGACCAACGCAAACCCAGAACATGTCCAGCCCAGCCCATTCGCGAATCCAGTTCGATAACGTGGAGCCTGCCCAGTGATGAACACATTGCTGCTGACAAAATTCGCGCGATTACCGAAGCCCACTTGCCACGCCATTCCCACGGCGAGATACTTTCGCCCGCGAAGATTGTTGCTCAGCCAAGTCATCAAAAGGGGCATCTGTGGGAATGTGCCGATGCTCATGAAGAACAGTGCCGCGTAACGAACCCCTGGTGCTGGGACGTATGCGACCATGATTGCCCAGCCTACCAATTGGGAGCAGGTCGAGGCCAGAATGAACGGTGCGCGGAAGTTGACTCGTGAGGCGGTCCAGGTGACGAGGAAGGTGAAGAAGATACCTGATCCCCATACAGGCATCGTCATCACTTGGGCTCTGCTGCTCGTCCACCCGAGCTCCTTGAGGATGGATGTCATGAATGCAGAGATCGATGAAGCTGTGATATCGCAGCAGAAGAAGCACAGCGTGAAGAGGTGGATCCTCCAGTCGACAAGAACCTTGGATAGAGTTAGCTTGTGCTTCGCGCCAGGAGAAGTTGGACTTCATTACCTTCCATATCGAGACGTCGTCGGCTACAGAGCCCTTCTCCTCTAGACCCCTGGATGCTTCCAGCTTCGCAATGAGGTATTCTCGTTCGTTGGGCTTCAAAAACCAGTGCTGGGCTTTCTTGGGGAAGTTTGGCGTGAAGATGAGCGCGATCAGGCCGAAGAAGACTGTCATCAGTCCTTCGATGATAAAGATCTTCTAATTGTCAGTGGGACCAATACCACAGGGACAAGGTTTGAACTCACCCATTGCCATCCCTCGTAACCACCTGTCCCATCCAGGTTGACGATCGCATATGCTAGGAGACCCGAGAAGAAAGGTCCAAGAAGAGCAAAGTTGAAGAAGGCTGCGAACCTCACCGCAGCTTCTTTCTTCGTATAGTAGATGGAGATCATATACGCCGCTCCAGCCGGCAAGGCAGCCTCAAGAGCGCCCATTAGGAAACGCAGTGCCAGCAGCCCGCCATAAGATGCCGTCAGCCCCTGACACATGCCGAGAATCCCGAGGACACAGGTCATTCCTCCCAGGAAGTAGTTTGGTGGGATCTTGCCTTGGTTCAGTATCAGGTTACTTGGCACTTCGCTGCACAAGTCAAATTAGAGACGATGATCTGGTTGTCATGGCTACAAATCACTCACGCCAAAATGAACGGGATATAGAAAATCCACAAGGCTGTGCTGTAGCCGTTTGAGGGCATGTTTAGCCCTTGGACTAGACCTTCGATCTTTGCGTTTGCAATATTTGTGCGGTCGAGAAACATCTATTGCTGAATATCAGGCCGGAAATGAGTCTGTATTCTTGGTGGACTCACAATCATGTACAGCAAGCCGACCGAAGGGAGCAACACCAGGTCACGCTTCAGCAGCAGACGACGATCCAGACTCTTGTCGCTCGTTTGGACATCGAGATGTCCATTTTCGACGCTCACCGCATCGATTGATGTGTTCGCTGGATCTTTGGGCGTCTTCTCGTTCATACTGGCCAGAGTCGCCATTGTAACTTTACGGCTCCTGGACAGCACTATCTTAAGAATCGCTGAAATAATTAAGGAACCAAAGATGTTCACTTTTCGAAGACTAATGTGTTAATAGTCGAGGAAGATAGCCATGCCGTGGCTTGCATGTGTCGAACCTCGCAATAAAGACTGCAATCCAGCCGCGGCTCACCGTCGACACTTGCATGCATTGAGGCGATACGGGATACCGATTGTAGTCCGGAGGCTGTCAGTGCCAAGATGATACCAGTAGCCCCCGGTCGATTGATCTACAGATCTTCCGGAGCTACGACGTCGTGTACCACCACACACTACCAGAGGCGAGCTGGAGATATGCCCTCGCCTACAAGCATCCATGACGTGGAGTTGGCCGCGGCCACGAGCTCGAGCGTAACCCGACATCGCAACGGCATTCTGTGATGGCATTGGAATGCTCTCTAAACTGATTGATCTTATGGGTGCCTGGAAGAAATCGTTGGCAGTGGTCTTTGATTGACTTGCAAACGACGATGGCACCAACACCATCTCAAGCAGTGGTTAGCCATGTCTCTCCTCGAGCCCGTTTCGGACTCATAATGTATATTAATAACCAAATCTCCCATCCAGAGCTGACTGTAGCTTTTCAGACCTGCCACCAACACAGTTGTGGAAGCCGAGTTCAGCTGGATGCGAGCTGAGGGAGTGTCATGGCACAGCGGACGAATTGAAATCGCGAATCCATCACTCAAAGACGATGAAGCCATGGTCGCCTTTCTGGAGTACCTGAGAACAACCATTGAAGCTGCAGTCAAGAGTGTCCTTCATTGCCAACCGACTTATCTCGTCATAGGAATGAGCGCCGAGACTTTCTGGGGAGGTAAAGACGGCGCAGAGCAATTCGAGAAGTTCATGCATGACATTTCTGGCCTTCGCGTGACGACTGGAGCTCATGCTGCCAAGTCTGCATTGGATGCATATGGTGCAAAGAACATTGGCATTGTGACACCCTACCAGCCTGTTGGGGATCAACAAGTAGTGGACTTCTTCGAAGGACTGGGATTCAAAGTCCACGCCATCATCGGCCTGCGTTGTGAGACCGCTACTTCAATCGCAGAGGTTCATCCAGATGAAATCAAAGAAGCTTTCCGAAAAGTCAACGTCGATGGTGTGGATGCCCTCTTCCAAGCTGGAACGAATCTTCCTGCGGCCAAGGCTGCGGCTGAAATGGAAAAGGAGCTTGGAAAGCCGGTGATTGCAGTGAATACTGCCACAGTGTGGCATGCATATAGAACGAATGGCATAGAGAACAAGATCGAAGGATTTGGGTCGTTGCTGTCTGAGCATTGATAGGTTATCTAAGAGCCATCATTCCAGCCGCAGTTGCAGCTATTCTGTTCGGTTCCGATCCTAAATCGTTGATCGTTGCATCATGGTATGACGGAGGCTGTGTATCCTCTTCTTGAACTTCGGCACGGAACATATTCTCTGCTCGTGCTATATCTTCCCGCAAATCGTGCTGCCAGATCCAGTGAAGTCGAGAATTGGCGTTGTCAACGATCTTACTCATGTCGTCTCCGATCCGTGGAGCATTCCAGATGTACATCTCTCCTGCCTCTTCACTCGTCTGAACAACCTTCTGTGCCCGCGGCCGACGGACTGAATCGTATGCCATGAATGCCTTCTGCACCTGGTCTGTTGACGTTACTAGTGATAAGAGATGTGAGAGTACGACAGCATCCTCCAATCCTTGACCAGCACCAGCAGCCTGTCCAGGAGACGACGCATGAGCAACGTCACCCAGCAGACATACATTTCCATTGTAGTAGGTCGGAGTCGTAGGATGGTGAACAATTGGCCATCGCAGCGGTTTCGCCCAGCTGAGAAGCTTCAACAGACGCCCGTCAAATGAAGCAAGATCGGAGATCATCTCATCTCGAGAACAGTCAACAGCTTCTTGCGGTCCTTTCCAGGGACTCGGATCATGAATGAAGAAGACGAAGTTCTCTTCTCTGCCTTTTGAAATCGGATATATCGCCAGGCCTTTTCCTTTCGACATGAACCACTTTGCGTCCCCTGCGTGGGCGGCCAAGATTTTCTTCGCTTCTGCCATTGGGACAATGCCGCGGTATATGTACATGTTACAATACTTTGCCGGTACTTCTTCTGGAGCTACGTTCTGCAGCACCGCACGCCTTGTGATGCCTTTTATGCCATCGCATCCAACCAAGGCGTCAACGACAATAGTATGGCCATCCTGGAATGTGACCTGCACCTTTTCGTTGATTTTATCAATTTGATCTACCTTTTTACCGAACTTCACGGTGTCTTGAGTAATCAGGGACTTCATGATCTCGAGCAGATCCTTTCGATGAGCGCTGCTCCGCTTGAAATATTCTGCCCCAACCAGTCCACATTGCCAGCCAATCTTCTCGCCAAAATCCAGACTCTCGTCTGCGTACAATGCATCAAAAACAGAGTTCTCGAATTCTGGTCGTTCGTTCTCGGTGCTTGCTGATTCGTATAAGCTCCTGAAGCGCGAATCTAAGAGATCGATTGCTTGTAGTGCGTTTGGTCCGAGTCCTATACCGGCACCGACTGCTGAGAACTCGGCGGCAGCTTCATACACTGTCACAGGTATGCCACGCTTGGTAAGGCCAATGGCCAGTGCGAGCCCTCCTATTCCTGCTCCAATGATGGCAATGTCGATATGTTGTTTATCGTGGCCCATTCTGGGTATTGTTTCGACGCCAGTCAGTGGTTTAATTGGCCTCGTGGGTGCTTTTGCGACAGAATTTGACTTGTCAGTTGTTAACGCTCTCAACTTCCAGATCTTGTGAAGCCGAATTTCAGGGGTAGCTTCTCGGCCAAGGCTGCACCAGGCTCCACTAACAGCTCAGATAACGCACGTCTGCCTATCAAAACCATACTTCCAGATAGTACTCAAGCTCACAGCGTCCCCATCCGATCGAGGCGATACTCAGCGATGAGCTTCTCGGCCGCAATCTCTCCAATCACGTAGGCCGTGGTTTGCGTGTGATTGCTAACGCAAGTCAGCCATCATCACCATCGCCACGAGCTGATATCGGCACTTACTTCGGAATCAGCGGACAGACGCTCATGTCGGCTACACGTAGGTTACTGAATCCGAAAACCTTGAAATTTGAATCCACGCATGCATCCTTCTCATCCCGTCCCATTCTTGCTGTGCCACACGCGTGCCAGGAACTCTGTAGATGTGCCTTGCATTGATTCTGTAACCTTGTCAGTGTGCGAACAAGACAGACTAAATGTTATCGTACCAGAATTGCTTCGTCCGTATCAACCTTAGGCCAACCCAGCCCTCTGACTGTTCTTTCTCGAAAGACTGGGGCCGAAAAGTACCTAAGCATTTCTCGCATGGCCTCCGTTATGATTTTTTTGTCGAATGGATGCGACAAGAACGCTGGGTCGATTTGCGGTGCCACCAAAGGATCTGATGAGACCAGCGAAATCTTGCCTCTCGACTGTGGGTTCATGACAAGACATATTGCCGAAAACACTTCTTCGTCAGGTTGAACACTTTCACCATCAAAGAATGGTGTATTAGTAGCCAGCTCCCAATGCGGGACTGTCGATTTCGCCAGATATTTCCTCATGTCCTCTGGCAGATTTTCCAGTTCTGGGGAGCGGTCCAGAGTTTTCAGTTTGAACCATCCCATGGGCGACGGGCTTTGCTTCTTTTCAGCCAAGTGGCCATTTCCTTTCTTCAGAACGATACCAGCGCTGGAAAAGCAGTGATCCTGTAAATTTCGTCCGACGTGCGGCAGGTCGTACACTATATTGACGCCATGTTCCCTCAGCTCCTCTGGTGGGCCAATGCCGGATAGCAAAAGGAGCTGAGGTGTGTTGATCGCACCTCCTGAGAGTACAATCTCGCGGGTGGCTGTGAACTTCTGATTGTCCATGGTCTCAACACCGATTGCCACATTGCCTTCAAACAAGACGCGGCGTACCAGAGAGTCTGTCCGTACGGTAAGATTTGGGCAGCCATGCAGGTAGGCACTTGATGCTGTTATTCTTCTTCCTTGATAGATGCAAGCAGTACTGATTCCCATCCCAATAGGATTGCCCGAGTTCACGTCGGCATTTAAGGGCATTCCTGACTGCTCGGCTGCTTTGAAGACATCTTTCGTGGATTGCAGCCATTCATTGCCATAAGCAACGTCGATGACGCCGTCGACGCCATGTTCTGGTGACGGTCAGCGTCGACTGAATGCGATGAAGGTCAAAATGTACCTTCTATATGTGGATGAATATGATGATCGAAGCCTGCAGGTACTTCGGGATGCAGTCTTTCGATCCGCTTCAGACAGTCTTTAACGTGAGGCCAAGCAAAGGAGTCATGGTCGACGAGCCGGCCCCATTCGTTGTAGTCCTCGTCGGCGCCTACAACCCAACCACAGAAATTGATTGCTGTACTCCCTCCAAGCCCTTTGCCACGTGAGTAGTCGGTCTTTCGTCCAAATTGAGGAGTCGTCTTGTATCCCCAATTGAGTTTCGATCCGGGTTTGAAAGCAACATCAAAACGTTCGGCGCCAGACATATGATCAACCCCGTCATTTGTTCCTCCAGCTTCCAACAGAAGTACTGAAGGCTTGGTTGCAGATCGTGCGAGTCGGGCGGCGACTACGCACCCAGAGGCTCCTCCTATCCGAAGAGGTCAACAACCTGTTCATATATTTTCGTAGTACCTGCATACCGCCCACAACGATGAAGTCGTACGTTCGATCCATGATTCCAAGGGCTTCCTGTTTTGGGACTGTCATGTGGCGTTACCCTGGGTTTCGTTAAAGCTGTTAAGGTACCAGAACAAGGAACCTTCAGCCACTGTTGTGTTGCTTTGGTTCTGAGACTTTTCAATCTGGCACCAAGGGTCGTCAGAGAAGATCTTCGAAGCCTAGATCAAGATAGACAGGGTATACTGTCATAGGCGAGCGCAGCTGATAACGATCACGGGCAGAATTCAGTCTGGGCATCGGTTGTGTAGACCCTGCATCACTACCTGTTCATGTTCTCGCTTCGATGGATCTGCTGCTTGAGGAATTGAAGTAGGTGTCACTGATAGTCCTTGGAATTGCCGCAGAGGGGGAAGCACAGCAGAGCTCGGTCACTTAAAGATGAACCTCTCGGCCTGGCAGATTTCAGCCCGCATCTTGAACTCAGGAATTTTCTGGCAGATTCATTTGGAGTTACTTGGACCCGCTCACCAAGCTCACATCTGGTTCTCGTCGCACCGCCTCATTGATGGGTCTGAGAAGTCTGATCGGCAAGCTCGAGGTCAAGCCAACGGACGATGAATTTGAGGCACTCGAGACCACAAGATGGGGCAACAAAGATGTGTATCCTATTCCGCGTGACAAACGCACGTATGGATGGTTGGCCTTCTATGCCTACTGGGGGACCTGTGGTATCTCACTTTCATCTTGGACCATCGGCAGTTCGCTCATTGGAATCGGCCTGACTGCAGGCCAGGCTTGCGGTGTCGTCGTGGTTGGCTGCGTGATTGCGTCTCTTTCTGCATATCTGAACGGCGCTCCCGGGGCAATACACCATCTTGGATACGGAACGCTCGCTCGCGCGGCGTTTGGTCTTTGGGGCTGCTACTTCGTGGTCATGTTGAATGTGTTCCAATCATTCATCTTCTACGGCACTCAGATGTACTTTGGAGGTGAGTCGGCTTGGCCATCTTCAGAAGAAGTGAGTGCTGATGATCTCGACTCTAGGCATGGCATTCGTTCTCATCTTGAACAGCATCTTTCCGACCTATCTGCACATGGCAAATACCCTACCAAGAAGCGCTGGCATCACCACGCCACAGCTGATTGGGTTCCTGCTGTTCATCTGTCTGTACTTCCCGATCATATATTATGTGCCACCACATCGGGTCCAAAGGTTGCTGGAAGTGAACTTGGTCGTCTCCAGCGCAACGCTTCTGGGCATAATGAGATGGGCGGTCTCGGCAAATGGAGGTCCTTGCAACCTCGTCTCACCAGCAGTGAAGATACCTCAGTCCCAGATAGGATTTTTGATGGTGCAAGGCATCGCTTCAGTTGCTGGAACGTATACTGGAGGCAGTGACCGCGTGTCAGACTGGACTCGATATGCAAAAAGCAGACACGCTCCAACAGCAGCCCAACTGACAGCACTCCCAATCACAGTGACACTCATAGCCCTCATTGGAATAATCGCCACTTCTGCAACGTCAGAACTTCTTGGTTCGACCCAATGGAATCCGATGGTCATGCTTCAACAGGTCCAAATGACATGGTATACGCCAGCTTGCCGAGCGGGAACATTCTTTGCTGGTGTTGGACTGCTGTTCGTGACTGTCTTCATCAACTATACACAAAACAGCTCGGGCATGGATGTTGCCATGCTCATACCAAAGTATGTCTCGAGGCGAAGGGGCAGCATCATCTTTTCAATACTGGGAGTATTGGCAAACCCCTGGCGATTTCTCACACAAGCGGAGACCTTTATCACGGTCTTATCATCGTTTGGCGTGTTCATGTCGCCAGCTGCCTCGATTTTGGTCGTCGACTTCTGGCTCGTCCGAAGGTGCAAGTGGAATATCCCGGATCTCTATCGTCAAGGTGGCGTCTACTGGTTTTGGCACGGAATGAACTGGAGGGCTTATGCGGCCTACTTCCTGGGGATGGCATGGGCTCTCCCGGGATTCGTTCAGGCAGTCGGGGGCCCGCAAGTAGCGACAGGCTGGTATCGTATATATCAGGTGTCGTTCTTCTTCGGCTATGCGGTGAGTGGAGGCCTCTACTACGCCCTCAATCAATTTTCTCAGCCGCCGGGTCTGGGACGTCAAGTCGATTTTGTTCTGGATGGCATAGAGGTCGGAGTTGTTGTTGAAGAGGTCGTGGCGGAAGCACAGGGCGAGAAAAAGGGCATGATCGCTTGAGACAAGGTGTGGTTGGAGCGCAATAATGCAGTTCCCGACACCCTGATTATTGTGGACTTGATGAGGCAACGGAAGGAGTAGATCACAAGATCGTATTGATGGAAGAGCGGCACGGCTTGATGGAGACTGTGACTTCGAAAAGGCGGCAAGGACGTGAAAGTGGCGGCGATGAAGTCGAATGGGCGGCAGCAAGATCGAATTCGGAAGCAGAGCTCTTGTTGATCGCCAGGCAGATATGGACTTGAATCCGTTTCGCTATAAAACGCCGCCGTCCTTTAACACGACAGCCGCAGAGATCAAAGCCGACGCAGAAGCTTTGATAGAAGCCACATCTCATCTCTGCAACAAAATTGTTAACGAGATTGATCCGCGGAGTGCGAACTTCGAGAACACCATACGAGCATTTGCAGAAGACGAGAACTTGAGATCGGAAAAAGAAAATCACTTGCGCTTCTATGCGTCAACACATCCCATTAAGGAGCTTCGCGGAGCCTCTTATGCTGTTGCGGATCTATTCAATAATTCTGAGGCCGATCTCTTTTCCCGTGCAGACTATTTTGTCCTGGTCGATAGCGTTTTGGACAAGGAGAAAGCCGCTCATCCACCCACCCTGGACGACAAATCAATGCACTATTTGATCAAGTTTCACCAACGTTTTGTGATGAGTGGATGTGGTATTGCCAATGCTGAAGTCCGGAGCGAGTTCGTGGGCAAAAAGAAACGAATCAGCGAGTTGGCGAAGCAGTCCAGAAAAAATATGGCAAATGAGAAGACTGGCCTTTGGCTCACGCGCGACGAGCTCAGGGGCATGTCCGAGAGTTTCTTGAGCAAACTCACTGAAGGGGTTGATGAGCATGCAGGATATCTATGGGTACCCACCAAGAACCCATTCAGCCTGCCCATATTCAACTATGCAACAGAAGAAGCCACACGAAAAAGGGTCTATTACGCCGTGATGAACAGAATGCCGGAGAACATCCCTCTGCATCGAGAACTAGTCCTTCTTCGAGATGAGACTGCTCGGTTACTGGGCTGGCCAAATCACTTCGTATTCAAGACATCGCAGAAGATGGTCGGATCTCCCGAAGCAATTCACAGGTTGCTCGCTGAAGTCCGGTCTGCCCTTACGCCTGTCGCAGAGCAGGCTGCTGAGCAATTACGAGAATCAAAAGTGGCCGAAACCTCGTCTCGTGGCGAGTCGGTGGACGATGTCAAGTTGTTCCACTGGGACAGGGCATACTTCGACACAAAATTGGACGAGCAGGCTGGCAACGCAGAGTCCCTGACCTCGGAGTATTTTGAACTCAGTACGACTTTACGAAAGCTGCTGGACGTATACCTTCAGATCTTCGGCGTCAGATTCTTTCCAATGGAGCAAACTGGCAGCGACTTGCTGGAACAGGGGCTTGTTTGGCATGAAGACGTACAGATGTTCTCTGTGTGGAATGTGGATCAGGCTGGGCCTGAGTTTCTTGGATATGCCTACCTCGATCTGTTTCCTCGTGAGGGGAAGTATACGCATGCTGGGCAGTATGCGTTGCAACGAGTGAGCGGCATTGCACCTAAGACAATTTCACTTGCTGATCCAATCGCAGAGATACCAAACGTCAGACGGTACCTACTTCAACCCATGTGCTTGCTTGGTCATGAATTACATGAAACCGTCGCTCGAGAGACCAACATTGCTTGACTTCAACGGCGTACGAAGCCTATTCCATGAGCTTGGCCATATGTATCACGGACTATTGAGTCGATCTCGATATGCCAAACTCCATGCAGTTGACAGTGACTTCGTCGAAACTCTCAGCATGATGCTCGAGCAGTTCTTCTGGGACCCCAAGATCATCCACGAAGTTTCGCATTACTACTCCCACATCAGTCCAGAGATGCGACGTGCTTGGCTTGCAAGTCGAGGATACAACTCAGAAGACATTACCCCTGAGATTCCACTCAAGATCAGTATCGAATACGCTGCAAAGCTCGGGGCGAACGAAGCCGTTCGCCGCGTTCGCAAGTCACTCAACGAGCTCTTCTTCTCCACGTATGATATGCTCATCCACAGCCCGGTTTCTCACGAAGATCTCGAGAAGACGAATTTACCGGAGCTCTACAACAGACTGCGATGCGAGATCTTCAAATCTCACGGGGGCGAGGCACTGGGCGACGGCTGGTAGTACAGTCAAGGTCAGACTGTCTTCCGAGCTATCCAGGGGAAGTACGATGCGGGATACTACGCCTATCTGCTGTAAGTCGAAGCTCACAGACAGCCTTGATTTCTGCATTCGTTGACAGGTGATATTACAGAGGACGTTTATTCGCAATCAACATACTTGAAGCTGGGTTCGCAGGGGACGTGTTGAGCAAGGAGAATGGCCGTCGATATCGAGATATGGTTCTCTGCAAGGGCGGAACGCAACCTGAAATGAAGACGCTGATCAACTACATAAGCCATGAGCCAAGCTCGAAGCCGTATCTGACATCGCTGGGCGTGAAGTATTATTAGATATCGCATAAGCTTTGATCGTGACAGATATGCAAGAGAGTCGAGTTTGATAGCGCAATAATCTCTTCAGGCCAAAACACCATTCATACAGCAATACAGTAGAGGGTAGTACACTCCCAGGCTATATTGATCACTTCTTCAAAAGCCAACGAGCACCGTCGATAGCATCCTTGAAGAAGCGCTCACTAGATTTCAGTGTTGGGAACACACTCCAGAAGCCATGAGGCAGGCCTGGATACAAAGTCAACTTGGTAGGCGTCCCAGCCTCGCGTATCCAGCTTTCGAAGATGAGAGCCTCATCTCGCACTGGATCCAGACCGCTGATCTGGAAATACGCCGCAGGTAGAATTTTCGGCCCATCCTCTCTTCGCATCACACTGAATAGATGATCGCCCCGTTTGCTCTTCTCGGGCAGGTAGTGACCAATGAAGACCTCGCTGTAACGGTGATTGAGGATCGGAGCGTCGGCGAGCTCCCACCAAGATTGATAGCAAGATTTAGCTCGCTCTGGGACGTGTTCATTGTCGACGAAATGGCCGTTCATGAGATGGCAGCCTGTGATCGGCGGTTGTAAGCCTTCGTCGTGCCATTGGTAGCAGACAGTGATGGTCAGGTTGCCGCCGGCGGAAGTTCCGTTGATCACGAAGCCTTTTCTGAGGTCCACACCGAGGGCCGAAGCATTTTGAGAGACCTATCAATTGTCAGCGGCTAAGCTCTGTGCTGCTGGTAACGGCACACTTGCCCATTTCGTGGCATCAAAGCAATCGTTGGGAGCAGCCGGAAACGGATGCTCTGGCGCCAAGCGATACTCCACGTTGATGCAAATGATATCCAACTCTTTGCAAAGAAGACGGCAAAGTAGCTCCTCGTTGCTCAGATCGCCCAAACAGAATCCACCACCATGAAAGACCACATAGACCGGTCGACCACCATAATGCTCAGATTCTGGTGTATACGAACGACAAACGATATTCGATCCATCGCGGACGGTAATGTGATGATCTTTCTCCTGGATGCCATCGAAGGACGTTCCTCCGTGGTGCTCAGTCATGGCACGCTTCGACTTAGCCATGAGGGCCCGCATCTTGGTGATGTCTGGAAATCCTGGGAATCCAGGCGCCGTGCCGCCAAATCGATCTTGGATCATCTGATGAGAAGTTGAGTAAGTAGGCCAATCATAAAAATTTTTCGTGTTTAGGTATCCATACTTGAGCAAATTCAGGGTCAGGTTTGGACAAGGCTTGCCAGTCGTTGGGTACCGCCATGGTGGAGAATGTGATTTTGTAAATACAACACCGTGAAGTCGGTGATTAGCTCCTCAAGTTTGGAGTGAAGAAGCTGCTTTAGATCTGGAAATCATCTGCCTGCTCTGTGATATATATGCATAGGCCAGACCATCGTGAAGCCCTACTCAGGACTTCGAAATCCTTCGACTGAACTTGTCCGAGATTCGGACTGACCGCGGACAAGAAGGATCGCAGAAGACGCTCGTGGCATATGCCTCAGTGCAAATGGAGCTCATGCTCGACTTGGCGTGACTTGTGTACTCACCAAAAAGATGCTAGCTGGGCTTTGGAATGATCAAATGTGTCCGATCATCCCAGGCTGCAAGGCTTGCGCTCAAGCGGCGAGTTGCAAAAGTTGAGCATGGACGAGAACGTTTAACTTTGACAGGAATAGCCCGACTGTGCTCTAGCCACGAGCCGTAAGGATCGCATGCCACTGGACTGAAAAGACGATCAGGGAAGACTCAAGAAGAGTCGCTCCAGCGCTGGAAAATTAGGCGTCCCCAGCCCAGTTACAGGATCCCATCCCTCGACTGCCTCAAAGCCAGCGGTCCCACATCCAGGGTTGTTCCCACTGGTAATGTCATGGAGTGCCTCAGGATGTGCGTAAAGTACAGGATTGATGAACCCCACAGGTCCCTTTCCGGCCTGCGCACGCTTTTCGTTGATTATCGCCACGATGGACCCCCAAATCGGAGCCGCCACACTCGTACCGTCCGTAGGTTTGTCTTGGCCCTGATTGAAGCTCATGAAATTCGCTCCGTTCGCCGACACATCCGGAGTGCCTCGGCCAATGCGATTGTAAATACCTCCGTTCTTGCCAATGTTTGTGGCGTTGTCGGTCACATCGAGCTTGTTTGAATCGTACGATGGGTAAGATGGGCCGAACTTCGAGTAGTAGTTGGTAATGGCTTGATCCTGATAGCTTGGCCGGTCGAAGAAGTTCGCGAAGCCGCCTGAGCTTGAAAATCGCACGGCTGGGTAAGTTGGGCAGGCTCCAACATTTGGCAGATTCATGGCTGTCTCGGGATCTCGCACAGTCTGATTAGACTCGAGCATTGTGCCACCGACAGATAATACATAAGGGCAGTTTGACGGGAAGCCAGGCATGAAGATAGTCCCGTTGTTGATTTGGTCCTGCAGAGGATGATTCTGAAGATCCTGGGGTGCACAGCCGTTGTTCAAGCACAAAGGCTCGCCAAACCTTGGTGATGCCGCCACACCATAATCTCCAGATGAGAAGATGGTCGTTTTGCCTTGGAGGCCCAGCTTCATGAACTCGTTGCAAGCCCGCTGCTGGTATACCGAGCACTGCATGAAGAGCTCCGGGTCTTCCATAGACACAGATAGAACATTCGTCAGGGAGTCGCCGCCGCACATAAAACCACCTTGACGCTGATCCTCATCGCAGAAAGAACCATCAATGGCGTCCAGAAGATCAGTCATCAAGGGTGTGATATTGTGATAATTCACAGGATCCTGGACTTGGTACAAAGTGATATTGGAAGGGCCCAAGAGGCCGTAAGCAACCTGAAAATCGAGATCCGCCTCTCCGTCTGCCATGTCCGTCGTGGTGGGTGCAGTACCTCCATTGATCGAGACCAAGTGTGGATGGGTTGAGTTCGGAACACTAGGGGCGTATTTTGCAAAGAAGTCGTCAAGGTCCTCCTGTGAGTATGCACCATTCTCCTGAACACCCAACTCGCCATCTCCCAAGGTTTTGAGTGGCACTGGAAGATTGTACAAAGCTCGCAGACATGGTGGAGTGATATTGTAACCGCAATACTGGAGCTCTGGCGGGAGTTGCTTTGCAGGCGGGGGAATATGGGGTGGATAGGGAATTATAGGTCCTTTTGCCGGACCTTGATGAAAAGGAACAGGGGCATCCCTTCGTTGAATGCCTTGAACATTCTTTGCCCTTTGGGAGTTCAACATGGGCGTCACACCAGGTCGGACGTAATCCACATGAAGTGCCACCTCGGCTGGCAGCGAGTAATGAGCGCAAGCGTAGCTAGACGCACCAGTCTTGACATTCTGGTATTGATGGTACGTTGTCCCGAACATATCTTCGAGCTGTCGGATCGACGCATCAAACGAGATCTAGCCGCGGTTGGTAGATTGCTGCGCATCACGGATGCCAGTCTGATTCAACCAGTCCATGACAACGTCAGTAGACTCCGACGAGGGACTGAAGATCTCTTCTACGCCTTGACGGCTCCAGAACTTGCCATAGTTGGCCGAGTCCGGGTGAGACCTCGATGTGAATGAGCCAGTGTCAATCATTCGCCAACTGCTTCTTCACTTACACATCGAGTACATAATCGTACGCATGGTCCAAGTTTCTTTGTTTGAGGCCAATAGTAGCACGAACTACTCGGCTTGTATCTTGTATGGAATGCTCGAACCAGTGGTGCTGCGGTGTCAGCTGGTTTCTCTCGTGCACAACTCTATGCTGCGACGAAGAAGCCACCGCAAAGACTAGCAAGACGAGAGCCTGGAGGTGCATTTTAGAGGGACGAGTGAGTGTAAATTTGGAAGGAAGAGAACAGAGCCAACAGATCAGGCTCTCCTGGCTTGTACTTGTACATACTTCATCATCACCGTCATGTTCGTCGGAGCACACTTCGGATGATCGGCACTGGTTGATTCCAGTAGTTCTGTTGCGCTAGGAGAGTAGTTAGTCGTATTGTGTCATTGCACACCACGCCCATGATATGAAGTAGCCATTTCCGGCGCTGTCCAGCTATGACACGGGCCAGTCTTCATTTGGCTATCAAGTCCGCGCTTGTCGACGAAAGTAATCAAACTTTTGATAGTAATCTACCAAGTAATCCCGTCGCCACGTATAGTCTTGTTTAGTATGTCAATACCTCTTACTCTAGCTCGAATTTGAGTTGTCTGCGCAAGACCATGGACTTGTGCCGTCTCCTTCGTTCAGCGCGTTGATGATGCCGACGATCGACCCGTAAGTTCCGGCTACGGTGAGGAATGTGCCACCGACAATGATGAATACACACCAGGCTACCATTAAGCTCCACGTCAGGCCGCGATTCGGTCTACTCCAGTTGTCGTAAAGCCACATGAAACCCATCGGCTGAAGGCAGAGAAGAGTCCCAAAGGCAGCACCAGCAAAGGACACCAGCTCGCCGAAGACAGGTATAGCCTCAGCAAGGATATAGGATACGATGGTGATGGCCAAGGTGCATGAGAACCAGACAATCCAGTGAGTCGGCGTGTTGCTGCTAAGATGTCGAGAACCTTTGAGAATGCGGACAAAGATGTACTTGGCTGGGACCTACGGATTTGTTAGCTACGAAGCGATGAGAAAGTGGCGCGACATACATGACTGAGTAGGATCATAGAGGCTAGTAACCCTGGCAAAGCAAGACCGTAACAAATCCGTTTGAACAGAGTTCCAGCGGATCCCAGTGCGGGCGACGCAACATAGGACCCACAGTAGTAGTATACGACAATGCCAATGGCCAGATACAGCACTGTGACGATGGTCTGACAAATGGCCATCGAGCGGCCGTACTGTCGTGGCTCACGCATCTCAGAGACAATCGAGAAGAAAGCTGGCGTGCCTGCGTACGCAAACACCAGTGTCGACAAGGCCGAGAAAGCGCTTGCCGGGGTTGGACTCGCAGTAATCTTGTAGTCGGAGTGGAATATGCCCGTCTGTGGTGCATCAGCCGGACGGTCTTGCAACCCAACGGCGATTGTGAGGACCAGGACTTGAAGAGGCGATGTTAGCAGCTCATCATTTCCAAACGTACTTCAGCTTCGTCTTACTTGAAGAGATGATGCCAACGACTCCGACCCACGCCAGCCAAGAGATGCGATGCAGTGTTTGAATACTTGAGAACAGGAAGTCGATGATTGCGGCGACAGCAACGAAGATCGCAGTGCAGGCGCCGTGGAGGGACAGGGCGTTGAGGGCGATGGAAATGCTGACCATGGCTGATCCAGCAACAAAGATCCAGACTGCTCAGCGGTCAGCGATCGATCCTGAGCGAATTGTCCAAGTTGAGCCACTCACAAAGGCAGAATACTGTACCCATAATAATGTAGCCTGGTCTTCCCGCGATCAACCCCCCCACATCATCTATGCCGTATACTTCTGGATGATTAATCTTGAAGACGCCCACGATGTAGTCTGACCAGGTGGTCATGATAGCAATCACGCAGAGGCAAATCACACCCGGTACCATGCCAACGGTGTCCTGCATCGCATGAGTATACAGACTGAGATATGGTAGTCTCAGACACTCACAAAGACCAAAGGAATACCCAACACTCCGAGGCCAATCTGTGTCTTCAACATGAGGACGACAGCGCCTGCCCATCCCACCTGCACAATTTGTTAGCCTTCGGCATGCCTGGGGAATAAGACCATGCGTACAGCACGATAGTTGGGTCCATTCGAAACATCGCCAAAGACCGCATCGTTGGTTGTTGATGCGTCAAGATTCGGATCGTATCCATAGGACAGCCGTCGCTTCTCTCCAATCCCGAACGAGGCTCGAGGTTCTTGTCCGATGCCGTAGCCATTCCACGCCGGCTTCTGGTCGTCGGCCTGCATTTTGGCTATGTAGAACAGACTTGTTGGGCCCGAGGAGATCGCGTGAAGTCGATGAACAGCGCTGGCATGGTCTCCCAGCGTTACATATAAAGTGGATCAGGGCAATACGGCCATGTGGCCCCCGCACAGTGTCGCGTTACGCCTTGCTCGAGTAGGCCGTGTCCGCCGTGAGGTAGCATTATTCAGGATTGCATGCCCAATCGCTCGGAGATTGTGACACATCGCTCGCGTGTACTACCCCAGATTGAGGCTGGGATCTGCTACCGGAAGGTAAGCCCGGTCGCGCACGTGAGTCGATGCAGCCTCGGGTAGCCATCCGAGATACGGGACTATCACTGATTGGGCGTCCCCTCAAAGCTTAGTGTTATCTTAGCGTTTGAGGAAGGGGTTGGCAAGGCCTTCCGTTTGGACTGCGGCTGACATCTTCCCTATCTTAATGGCGGATACTCTGGACTTCGTATCTGTCACTTTGTAGCCTGCTGCAGCCCTATCATAGCCAGACAGAGGGAGCCAGAGTGTATCGAGTGCTGCATCGACTACCGCTGGGGAGCTTTCCAGTCGGTCAGGTAAGCGCGGCTTGGCAATCACATGGAGGGCCCACTTTTGCGAGTGAGTGAGATCAGAGCATTGCCATTGAGTATAACTTACCGTGTGTAGCAGAATCACGATGTTCCGCAAATGCTCAAGTACTGCTGAACTGCTGACCCGCAAGATTCGTACATGTATGGAACAGCTGCCTTATCTCCCAGTCCGCTTTTGTCGCATCTTGTGATTGGCGGGAAATCTCCAACATGACCAACAACGGGCCTGTACTCCTGGACACAGATTCCAGGCATGTGAGCGCCCAAAGTGTTACTGCTGGAGCCCGATCGTCAAGTAATTTGGATCATTCTCGACCTTTTCTCTCAAGGCTACAAGCTCAGCAGCATCCCAGTTACTCCAAACCATGCGCCCGTGAAGGAACGAGGCCTCAGGACTTGCAAGCCAAACCGCAATGTGCCCCGGCAGCTCGATGTCGTCTCAATCGAACTTATCCTTGATGTCATATGAGGCGGCTTTAGCAGTGTACAGAGCGCCGGGATGATACGAAAGCAACGTCGCCTTCGTTGGATCCAGCTCTTTGGCGAAGTGGTTGAAGATCTGACTTACCGCAGCTTTGCTTGGACCATAACCGACTTGTCCGGGCAGCACTATGTGCGAGGCCAGAGAGGAGACGTTGATGATGGTCTTGCGTCTGCCCACAGGCTCCGGAAGGCTCAGATACGTCTGCACCAAGTTGAATGCCGCTATCACATTTGTGTCGAATATGAGCTGCATATCGTCAACGGACACGTCCAGATTGCTACCTCCAAAGCCTGGCTCAGTCGCTGTTGCACTCATCACCAGCACGTCGATCTTCCCAATATCCTTCAAGATTGAGTTGATACGGCCATGATCTGTGATGGAGACTTGATATGGCAGGACCTGCAAGCTGGGATAAAGCGAATTCAATGCCGACTTGGCCTCTTGCTGTGGGCCGGGAGAGCGTGACAAAATCACAATACGCTCGACTCCTGTCTCCGCAAAAGACTTTGCAATGGAAAACCCAATTGTAAACTGAGGTCAGTGTGAACAGAATGACCAAAAGCAGAACCTTCACTTACTCCCAGTTGCTCCAGCAGTGATGAGCAAAGTTTTGCCCTTGCCGTCAAACGCGGACCTTTTTGGATCGACGTGATCGTATGATTTCGAATGCCACGTCTTGACAGGGCGAGGTGCACTATCGAATCCAGCCATTGCGTCTTGTCGTTGTTGTGAAGGGCAACGTGATCAATCAGTACTGCAACCTGTCCAACCTCGATTCGCAAAAAGTGTTAGGAGAGATACAAGACGCCGTTTCGACAGACCGACCAAGAGGCATCGTATATGTGCTCTCTTGGTCTCTATAATTATCATCGGTTGGTGCGATTACTTCCCTACGAAAGTCTCCGTGTACTGTTTGCCGCATGCGGAAATTGATTGGCCCCAATGAAATCGCCATCTGCGGTCAGTGAGAAGCAATACGCCGAGACAGTCAGATATCAGTGGCTGCAACCCGCTTCCGGCCATTCTGGGTATCTTCGTCCGCGATTCGACTCGGACAAGCGATCTGGGGGCTCGTGGAAGGCTTGGCTCAAGCTGACATATTCATTGCACAGTGTTTTACTGATTACACATCTGCATACTGAAGTATACGACCAGGGAATTGCTGCATAGAATGTCATTTAACAAAGTCCCATAAAACAGTGCCTACATCGCTACACTATCGAAAATCTCACCTCAAGCCTTACGGTCTCGGCGATCTCGAGTACCTGCGCTCGCGACTCCCGCGAAAAGACATTAAAATGTGCAACCCACGAGTTGACGCCAGTGTGTATAGGGTCTGGCACGATCTGCCCTTTCTTCCAGAAGCAACAGCTGAATGATACAAACCCTTTCAAGTCTGGACGCCTTTCGAAAAGCTCAGCACATACATCTCCGGACTGGAAGTTACCACCGTGCTCGACGGGAATGAAGACCATCTCACAAAAGCACTGTGGGCCTCGACCGAACGGGTATGAGAGCTGCTTCGCTCGCTGTTTATCCTCGAGCGCGAAGAGCAGGCCGAGTCCCCAATAATCCACGCCGTATGTATGTTTGCTGGCTTCAGACGTGTGCATACCAGGAGGACGAGGGTTGATCTCGATCAGCCACACCGATGGCTTGTGGTCATTTCCGGCGGGGCGCTCTTCCAAGTCCAGTATGCCATCACGCATGACATACTCCATCGTTGAGTTGTTCACCCTCGCTTCAAGGTGATAGAAACCATCGCGGAATCCAAGACGAAGCAAGCTCTGCAGCAGCGACTCTCGCAGGACAGCTAGTTCGTCTGCTGGAAGCTTGGAAGGAAGAACGTTGGCCAACTCAATGAAGTTCTCCACGTTCCCGTGAGCGTTAACATCGGCGCCCTTGGGATACTCGTCTGAGGCTTCGATGAACAATACTTCGCCGTCGCAGAGAACGAAATTTGCATCGACTTCTGGTCCGCCGCAGTACGCTTCGATTGCGATATTGGCATCCTGGCGGTCCACTTCCACGGCTTTCTTGATGCCAGCCATCAACTGTTCTGTATTCTCGACTCTGAAGACTCCCTCGGAAAGAAAGCCAGTGCAAGGCTTGACTATCAAAGGGAACTCAAGGCCATGCTCTGCTACGATGGCAGCGGCGTGCTCCAAATCAGTTGAAGGAACGAGACACGTTGGGTGCCCTTCGAAGCGGCCCAGCTGGAACTTGTTGAGGGCAAGCGAGTACGCTTCAGGAGGGTAAGTGGGAAGGCCCAACTCCAGAGCAGCCTCGGCGACCGGCTCCTTATAACGATCGCAAAACGTGACGATACCGTCCACGTGGCTGCCATATGCGAGAATGCCCTTGACGATACGACGTGCGAATGGGACCTCACAGCGCATAGTACAGTCGATAGGTATGAATGCTTTACGCCAGTGCGACCACTTGGGGCCTTCAAGCCAGTGGCTGCATGATCCAGAACGACCGTATTGATTCCCAGCGCTTGAGCTGCTCCAAATAGCGAAGCACCGCAACCTCCTTGATCGGGACTAAGGCTGCCACCATCTACCAGGACCAAGGTTTGTCGAGATGGCTTGTCTTCCGAAAGCCACGGGAAAGACAATCTGTTTTCGAGCTCAATATCGAGAAGTTTGATTCGAGATTCTTGGTTGTCCAGATCGTCCGAAGGGGTGTTCTTCAGAAGTATGCCCCCGGCCGATGATGCTATCACTTCGAGAAGCTGTTGTAAATTAGCTGGAATATCGGCATTGCCAGCGAAAAACTGCAAAGGTTGTGAGAAGTTTTTAGCGGTCGTGATCAGCGGACAGTCGAGCATTCGAAGTGGGACGATGTCAGATCGAACGATGTATCCACTGGACGACGGCATCACTATTCTGGCAACGCTGATTCCCATACGAGATTCGCTGGTAGCACCCAGGCAATCGATCAAGAACTGAAAGGCTTGAATAGCTCCAACATCATCGGAAGCGATCGGCTGAATTCCATCGTGCACGGTATCAATCGACAGCCTGATGAGGTGACATTTTCCTGAATGTATGAAGGATGGGGGACCATCGATGTGTTTGAAGAAGATGTCGACGGCTTTCCACGAGCATCCGTTCGCCATTGCGACAGTGGGCGTGGGTGCCTTCGCATTGCAGACGCACTGGAACCGTGTTATCATGCAAAATTGCGTGAGTACAATCCACCCATGAGTCTGCTGTGGCCATGCTCACATTGCTGACCATCGCCTGATGTAGCAATCAAAACACTCAACATCTTCTGATTGCCTGTTCCGCACATTCTGGACTATGCCAACCCCACGTCCAGCGTGTGCTCACACCCATCTTTTCATCATTCACTCGCCAATAAAGTTTCCGACTTTCGCAGATAGAACGTTCGAAGTCTTTCGCGAATCAAGATCGCTCATTGAAATCGTGCTATGGGGCCCACCGTGTCAAGAGCTTACTGGCTTCTAGGCCAGAGTCAATATCAAGTAACTTCGACCTGGCTGGAACATGAACCTTGACAATGTAAGCAAGTTGCGGAGCTTGTCGACTACGATGGGGCTGGGGGCTGGTGTTCTTGGTCGATTGTGGGTGTCGGCATGATACAAACTTGTGGGTCACTATCGCCTAGGTGGCGCTGCTTCTGTCTGATCGCACGATGGAGACTTCGAAGCTTCTTTGAGGCGCGGTAATGGATAGAGTTAAAGCCATGATTTGCTCAATATGTATGCAGAGCGACTGGTATGGGCAGAAGTTTGAGTTTGGCAGCCGGGACCTCAACGGACCACTGAACTCGTTATGTGTCATCTAGACTTCTTCAACGCTACGCACAGTCTAATATCTTCTGCCAGTCTTTGAAAGGGTGCCATTCGTGTGAGCCACAAGGACGGGATACATAGACATCTTGATCATGCAAGCCACTCTTGCTTCAATCGACAGTAATAGTTCAGCATGTGCGCCAGCCCAGCATGCAGCACAGGGTCATTGGGGAGATCATCAGCGACGAAACCCATCATGACTGAGAACAAAAGCTGCCACATCTGTCCGATTCTGGCTTCCAGCAACAAATGCTCCTCCGTATCCATCGAGTCGATGCTCTGTCCCAGGGCTCGCATCTCCTCGAGATAAGACTGGCAGAAGAGTCGTTGTTCGTCCCTTGCAGGAGCATCGTAACCCGTCATGTTGGTCTCTGGGTTACTCCAGCAGTACATACGTTCATTGAAGTGGCCTCCTATGTCGATCCCGCGATAGCTGTATGTGCACGTCTCGTAGTCAATCAGAACTGTTCGGCATTCGCTTTCGTAGTTCTTCACCATGACATTGAGATAGTTGGCGTCTCCCACTGCGAGTGTAGCTTTGCACTGATGTCTTTCGAAGAGATTCGAAGCCCATTCCAGTTCTTGATCCCAAGCATTGTTTTCCAGTTGAGAGGCCAGCTCCAACGATTCGGGGTCTGCAGATGCTCTCAACTTTCGGACGCTTGAGTCTCTTCGTTTCAGTATAGCCGCCTTCAAGTCATCCACCACCAGGCCAAAATTCCTCCTCTTGAACGGAAGTTGTAGAGAGTGGAGCCTCGCATAACTCCTCGCTAGATCTCTTCTGATCGATGGTTCGCAGGATTCAGCAGCGGTGAGCGGATGTGCGTCGAGGTATTCCTCTAGTCTTCCTCCAGGGAATGCACCATAGAGCAAGGGCCCCCATCCCCTCCGCCCCATTTCGTAATATATGACAGCCTGATCCGTTGCGGACAGAGTGGTATTGCTGGCAAGAGGCTCTTCATGAGATTTCTTCTCTCCACGACCGAAGTGTCGAATGAGTACAGAGGACGGCTCTCGATTGGTAGAATTCGCATTGGTACGCTTGAGTATGTGCAAGCGATTGACAAACCCGCCCGTAACTTTTTGCAACTCCACATCCTCCAGGTCGGTTGCTGGCCATTCGGTGTCGAAATAACCAGATACCAACCTTAGAGCTTCAGCGGCGGTGAACTGCTGCTCTTTCCCAGCTCCTTCTTCTGTCATTTTCTGTAGTGTGCAAACGCAGAAGATGGAATCAATGGGTGAAGGACTCCGTCCATGCAGAGCACGAAGCTAGCACACAATGAGTCATTCCGAACATCCCAAAGAGGCAATCTCCCAAACAATGTCGTTTTCCCTTTGTAAAACCACTTTCCACATTAATGGACCGTTCCAAGCATGTTCTGCAGAGCCTAATTCTCATTCTGGCAAGCTCGCATACTGGCGGCTTGTAACGGCTTAGCCTGCAAGGCATCATCATGCTGCAGTAACCTTTTCCAGAGCAGAACGGAGTGAACCCGCACGTAGCCACCACTCCTGAGTAAATTGATTCATTTCTGCCGATTCCGATCTTGCCAAAAATGTAGATAAATCTGGGCGCAGCTTGAACATCACATGCAACGCCATCTTCACATGCTAGCGTGTGCAGAGTCTGCCACGTGCCACGTGCACCATGCCACGCGAGTCGCGCCTGCCTGATCCAGCTGAAAGCTGTTTCAGACTCGACTTCACATTCTACCATCTTTTTGCATTCACGTCAGCTCACTGACATTCTTCCACTTCCACAACATTATCCATCTGACAAGCAATGCATCAATCCACAAGCTCAGAAGAGGACAAGCAGCTGCTCGAGCTGTTTCCGGAGCTTGAGCAGCCTGCCGTCAAGATTATCGCTCCGAAGCTAGCCGTCGCGACTCCCTTTGGAATCCAGAACCGCGACATGTGCCTGCTGAACCCTGACGCCGACGCCGACGGGTACCGAGAGACCGAAGAGGCCATGCCACCGTTGCAGCCACAAGGCATCACCATGCCAACGAAGAAGTCAAAGACGAAAGGTCGCAGCCATGGCGAGAACAGCTCTCGCAGCATTAAGGCTCTGCGAAAGCAAGCTGGTGCAGGCGATCTCGAAGCAGCGATGAAGCTAGGCTGGAGCGTAGACCGCATCACGGACATCTTCAACCAGAACAAGAGGGCGAGGGGTGAGAAGGTCAGCCCAGGTCAACCGATCGATGATCTGGAGCTCCTGGGACGTATCGCGTTCAGACAGAAGTCCCAAGCGGAAATCCAGAAGAGACGCCAGGACAATCTCCGGAAGAAGGCTTACGAGGGAGATTACGAAGCTGCGAAGAAGCTCAAGATGGGCAAGAGGCGCATGAGGGAGATATTGCCACAGATGTTCAATTTCGGAAGCAGCGAGGAGGGAGAGAAGGACACGAACACCGAGTTCGCAAAGGAGCCACGCATGCCAACTCAAGGCTACCGCGAGCGAACTCCAGCCGAGCCACGCAACTTCGAGTTCGAGCGACACATGACCTGGTTGGCAGGTTTGCCCGCACCGGACGAGTTCATGCGATACGATGTCATGGGTTCGGCCAGCTACCACGGCCACGACATCACCGGAGACGCGTTCGCAAGTCGGCCTGTCAACCTCAAAGCGAGCCCCTCGTCCATGCAAGTCTCGCTGACTCCCCCCTCCTATCCGATCCTGAATCCTCCAAGGCCCTCTCTCGGACTAGATGGAGCACATGAAGATGAAGATTCCATGCAATTCCTTACGGCTGGACAAGAGGTCATGTCGAAGATTCATCAGAAGCCAGAGGAGGCCAAGAAGAACCAGGAGGCCAAGAAGAACCAGGAGGCTAAGGTAGGTCCACTTGACCCAAAGCGTGAGGAGCTGAAGACTGAGGGAGCGAAGCTTGACATGATGTGGTACAAGAAGTCGAATAAGCCACGACCAAGCAACTTCCCCGTCGAGAAAGTAGCCGAGGAGAGTCAGGCGGCCGAGGGGGCCAACCCGATGCCCAAGAGCCTGCTCGTGACCCTACCTATGCGTGGCTCGCAGTGGTATCACTGAGCAACACCATCACGACCTCTAAGTCTACGAGATATTTGACGACATGAGCATGAGGTAAGGACCCATCACGAACACTAAGTCTACGAGACTCCTGACGACTTGGGCATAAGGTAAGGACCCATCACGAACGAAAAGTCTACAAAACTCTTGACGACATCGACATGAGATAAGGTCTTTACGATTTAGGTGGATATCATCACATTGGAGAGGTTCAAAAGCGGAACATGCTGTATTTGTATCAAAAGCTTTCATTTAGGTATGAGCGTGGAATGAAGACATGACTTTGATGAACTCAATCTCTTTTCTCATCGTCTTGAATCATGAGTCTTATCATTCAGACCCCGTTAGTCTGTTAGTCTTGTTTGCTACGCTCGAGAATCCGAGCGAAATGTCCTCCCACCTTCAATCCTTCTCAATCCTCTCCACAGTAACCACAGCCCCCTTCTCGTCCCTCTCTTCACGTCTCTCCTCTTCCAACTCTTCAGCAAACTTCCTTCCACGACGTCCAATCTGCCACCATGGCAGGTCAAACACCGCATTGATGGACTCGAGTGACATGCCGGCCAATTCTGGCAAGAAGAACCATGCCCAGGCCATACCTAAGATGATGACAGCGGCGAAGAAGAACATCGTGCCGTTATTCGACAGAGCAAGGAACATGGACGGAACGGCCTTTGAGTTGCCGTATTGGTTGACGAAGTGGAAGCTGTATGATTGACTTGTTAGGTCGTGGTCACTGTCAGGGGGTTGGTTGGGACTCACGTCATGGCAAAAGAAGCGCCGATTGCTCGCAGGCGCAGAGGATAGATCTCGGCGTTGACGAGGTACTGGCACGAGTTCCATCCGAGGGCGAAGCCGAAGCCTGAAAGGTAGACTGTTGATAGTCAGTACCGATGAAGTTCGCAAAGACATACTTGCTGGGCACAAATTACTCATGACGATAGCTCCCGTGGCAGCATGCTTGTCACTCGCGCTCTGCACTGCCCCCTCATCCCCAGCAGACGAATCAATGGTCAAGAAGATCGCCATGTAGAGCATGGCAATGAACTGTAGCGAGGCGCCGAAAAGCAACGAACGTTTTCGCCCGATGAAGTCGATCAGGAAGAAAGCACACCCAGTCGCAGAGATGAACTTGACGAGGCCGAAGATCGCGGTGGCGAAGAGCTTCTCCTGCGAGCCAGAGATGCCGACCATATCGAAGTACTCGACGGCGTAGATGGTGATGCTGTTCGCTCCACTCCATTGACTGAACAGCTGTGTCATGACCGAGAGCATAAGTCGGTAGCGATTCGCGGGGATCATCACAAGTTCTCGCAAAGGAGCAAACCACGTAGTTCCCATGGTCGCCTCTCTTTCACGTTCGAGCTCTTCTGTGACGCCTCGTAGCTCATCCAAGAGGAAGGGATGATCGACAGGTAGATGTCGAATCTTGGACAGGCAAATGGCGGCCTTTTCGGGCTTGCCGACTTTGAGCAGCCAACGTGGGCTTTCGACACAGCCGAAGGAGAGGATGATGATCGTGACGGCGACGTAGATATGGAGAAGTGTTGGCACGACCCACTGCAGCTGCGTGTTGCCGCTGATGTGAATGCTGGAGCCGTACGCGGCGAAGTAGGCACTGGTGACAAAAGGTCAGAAGACGCAAGCAGAGGAGAGGGATACGGTAGCTTACAGCATTGTGCCAAAGTATACGGAGCCGGAGAAGAAGCAAACACAGAGTCCACGGAAATAGCGAGGTGCAATCTCTGCCAGATAGGTAGGACCGACCACGACCGTTTGGCCAATACCAATGCCAGCAATGAAACGCCCAGCATAGAGCAAACCCAAGCTTCCGTTGGCAGCGGAGCTGAGGTACATCGCGATTCCGACAATCCAAACAATGCAAAGCTCTCTGGTAGCCCAGAGTCGCCCGAGCTTATCAGTCAGATAGAAGCCTACTAAGGCTCCGAGGATTGAGCCCATCTGCACCATAGATGTGATGTTTGACAATTCATCTGCCTGCTGTTGCTCTGTCTTTGACGGGTCCTTCAACTTGAAGAGGCGGGAGAAACTCGGCAGCGAGGCTGTCGTGCCTGTGAGACCCTCATCGATGCCACGAGAGGCGCCCATGAGGCCGAAGGCTAGCAGTGCGGTCAGTTCAGGGGCCTGGAGTGAAGAGTCCGGCGATCATACCAAAGACCATATACCATAGCCTCCAATTCAAGATCTCCTTAGGAGCGCCTTGCAAGCGTTTGGTGAACATGATGGAGGGAGGTCTGCAAAGTTGGAGTGGTGTAGAGTCAAGCGTTTTCCTCCAAAGTGTTGGACAAACTAAGAAGACTCGGCCGTGCTTGTTGCTCGTGCTAAGAGCTTGGTAGTTATAGTCGCTATCCCCGCACCACAGGAAGACCTACGGGGTGCAGTAGACCCATGTGGCCCGGGGTCAGATGCTACCCTCCAGGGAGAAGAGCCACAATACCTAGTGGCCGGATGCATCCGGAGTCGGTCATGTGTTGATCTGGGCTCCAATGGGCTGGACGATGGATCACTGCCAGTGATATCTCTGCATGATTGAGGGATATAGCGCGTTCCCCACGTTGTACAGGTGGCTCCAGAGACTGCTATTGGCAACACCAGGCTTGGCTTTGGTTCGCCAGCGCCGTCTGAGCCGGTTTTGGTCGTTGAGAATGGAGACTGTCGCCGTGGTCCGTGAAGCCAAGACGGACTTACGAACGCCTCACTCTCCTATCTCGGCATGTCAATCTGCTACACCGCAGCTCTACTGTGTCATGTACTCTGTCCAAGGAGTGAACCGGTGAGGGTGCCATCGTCTAGTTGTCCAGACCCTGACAGAAGTTCCACATAACCCTTCAGATCGTCGGGAGAGGCATAGCTAGCATAGAGATACCTCACCCGTTTGAGTGAATGTGCTTTGGGTTGAAGGTACTGTAGAGGCCCTCATATTGATTCCCGTGAATTGGGAGTCCTGGATGCTGAGATAGACATTGCTTTATGCTTCTACAGATGCAGTGGTGGCCGTCCCTTTCGCCATCGCATTGAGTGCACTACCCTCTTTGAACCACTCGATCTGCGCCTCGTTCAATGAGTGGTGAAGTTGCAGGTCAAACGGATCACCGTCTTTCGGCCGCACCACCATTGTCAACGGTGTATTGACAGCTATATCCTTGCACAAGATATCGATTCGATGGTCGGCATGCACTCTTTCGTAATCGGACTCGTCCACGAAAGTCAGAGACAGAACTCCTTGCTTCTTCAGATTCGTCTCGTGAATGCGAGCAAAGGATCTCGCAATCACAGCAAATCCGCCTAGATGGCGTATCTCCAAGGCGGCATGTTCACGGGAAGAGCCTTCGCCGAAGTTGTTGTCGCCAATTACCACCCAGGGCAGATTCTTGGCTTTGTATTCTCTGGCTGTTGCAGGGACCGCGCCAGTCTTTCCGGTGAGGACGTTGGTAATCTTGTTCTTGCGATCGTTCTCTGCATTTGTGGCGCCAATGAGGAGATTGTTTGAAATGTTGTCGAGGTGACCACGGTATTTCAACCAGGGCCCCGCAGCTGTATCGCCAGTCAGCTAATCCAAATACACGAAGGATTTTGTCTTACCTGATATAGCATCTGTCGTGGTCTTGCCCTTTGTCTTGATGAGAATGGGCATGTTTACTGCATTATGTCCATTCCATGCAGGAAATGGAGGTATGGCTTGAAGACGGTTTGAATCTGTCGGGATTATGACTTCAATGTCCCTTCTGTCTTGAGGCGGCTCCTGATATGCATCGGAAGTCGCCTTGTATCCGTTCGACGGTAAGCTGCGACCCGACGGAGGTTGCAATCGAAAGCTCTTGTCGCCAACTTTGAGGTCGTCTGTGAGGGGATTGAAAAGTAAGGTACCTGCCAGCGACATCGCCACCACAAGCTCAGGCGATGCAACAAAGGCATGCGTTGCTGCGTTTCCGTCATTGCGGCCGGCAAAGTTGCGGTTATAGGATGACAGAATCGAGTTGTCTTGTCCATCGGGCATATCAAACCGATCCCAATTCCCGATACATGGACCGCATGCGTTCGCAAGTACGATGCCACCAATCTTCTTGAGCGTGCTTAGTTGTCCATCTCGCTCAATGGTACCACGAATGAGCTCAGATCCAGGTGTCACAGTCAACTTGCAGGCAGACTTAGGCATTCCGTGGTCCAGGGCGTCAGCAGCTATACTGGCCGCTCGAGACATGTCCTCATAGGATGCGTTTGTGCAAGATCCGATAAGTGCAACGCTGATCTTCTCGGGCCAACCATTCTCGCGTACTGTGCGTGCAAACTCGCTAATAGGCGTTGCAAGATCGGGAGTGAATGGTCCATTAATATGTGGCTCCAGACTGCTAAGATCAATGTCGATGATTTGGTCGTAAGAGGACTCTGATTCGGGGTCTGGGCGTAGATCATCGGCGTATAGGCGAGCGTACTCTGCGATCTCGGAGCGTTTGGTCGCAACCAGGTAGTCGTACATACTGTCGGTGAAGGGAAATATTGAAGTCGTAGCGCCGATCTCTGCGCCCATGTTACAAATTGTCGCCATGCCAGTACATGAGAGCGTGTCGACTCCGGGTCCAAAGTACTCCATGATCGCACCTGTTCCACCCTTCACTGTCACCAGTCCCGCCAGCTTCAATACAATGTCTGGATTGATTAAGTCAGTTTCCAACGTCTGCGCTGTCGGGATGGACCCTCGCACCTTTGGGGGTTGCCCAGCCGTTCAGGCGTCCGGTCAACCTCACACCGAAGATCTTCGGTTGCTTCACTTCCCACGGAAGGCCAGCCAAAACATCCACTGTGTCACCTCCTCCAACTCCAATAGCACACATTGCTAGTCCTCCAGCGTTGGGAGTATGCGAGTCTGTGCCGATAGTAAGGCCACCAGGAAAGGCGTAGTTTTCCAACAGAACTTGATGGAAGATACCAGAGCCAGGCTTCCATAGTCCGACGCCAAACTTCGCACAGGCTGAACTCAGAAAGTTCCATACTTCACGATTCTCGCCCCAAGCGGTTCCCAGATCCTCAATTCCTTCCACACGGGCAGTAATGAGATGATCTGAATATACTGTCATGGGAGTCTTGGTGTCTGTGAGGCCAGCACTCATCAGTTGCAGGAACACTGTCTGTGCCGTGGCATCGTGGCTCGCAACTCTGTCAGGTCGCAGACGTAGATAGCTCTTGCCCCGTTCGAGGTCTTGAGTCGGGTCGTCCAGATGGGAGAATAGCACCTTCTCGGCGTATAGAAGCGGCCGCTGAAGCCGGCTGCGGACAACGTCCAATGTGCTTTTCATCTTGGCATAGTCGATGAAGCTGTCTGACTCAAGGTTGTTCATGTGAACACGCTGCGATAGCGAACTCGGTATGACTCGACAATCGCTGCCATTTTGGATGCCAGCAGTCGCATGCGGCATGTTGGTAACTTGGTCGATTGAAAAATGCTGGAAGCGTGAAATTCGTAACGGTCTCCGTAGACAGGCTCGAAGTCTCGCGCTCTTTTGCAGCATGTAGGTCTTTAGGTACTAGTTGCAGATAATGGGCCTTGGACTACCTTTATTCAACTTGGCGTCGGAGTTTGCCCGAGGTGAGGGATGCAGCCGTGCTGTGCAAGGTCACTGGGGGCGAAGTGCGCAATTGACCCAAAAGACCGCAAGAACAGCCCTCCACTCTGCTGAGACCATGATGGTACGTTTGATGGAATCAACACTCGTCAACAAGCTGCCACTCATCGTCCAGGTTTTGCGATGGCAGCTTGGCGCTCACGAAAACGGAGGCAATCCGGGTGATGCCAAGGACTTGTTTGCCATGCTCTCCGGCTGTGCCGACCATGAACTATGGGGAACCAGGGTGTAGAACAGACTTGTGGAGAATTTGATGCCATGGCTGGCAGGCTCGCACAGAGAGGCAAGCCGAACACGCAAAATGTGGGCGTGGCATGCAACGGAAGGGAGCAGGTGAAGTCGGATTGTCCGGATGGATCCGGCGGAGAATCGTCGGCAACTGCTCAATCCCCGCCACCTGAAGCCTCGCCAGCCGCGACCGCTCGTGTGTGCTCCTTCCTGACCACTTCTATGCATCTTACAACGAACAAGAACGAATAGTATGAATCTCCAAGACGTTACGCCAAGACTACATCGCATATCACAAAACTGGAGGCCGCCCTATGGCTGAGACCACCCGTCCTCGTCGCCGTCATCGCGCCGGACTTAGCCGGATTGCCCTCGCCTGCGAGCGATGTCGAGAGAAGAAGAACAAGTGCGATGGCGCCTCACCCGTGTGCTCGCAATGTCAGCGAGCCGGTGCCGAATGCATTGTTGTAGATCGCTTGACCCACCGGCCGCTACCTCGTGGTCACGTTGATGCACTGGAGCGGGAGAATGAGGAGCTACGTCGGCGCATTCAGATGCTCGAGCAGCATAGCAGTGCTCTCAATGGAGTGCACGGTGTCACGACACCTCTATCTCCGCCTCCAGTACCAGTGCCGGACGATGGAACGCCAAGCGATGTTTCGCTGGAACGAACCGCTCTTCATCACACGACTGCCGGAGGTGACATGTATCTGGGCGACTCTGGTGGTACCTTCTTCGGGACGCTAGTTCAGAAGACTCTCATGCGCTCGGGCTACCAGCAAGAGAACGGTCCCATTCACAGCTCGCTTAGACTCAATCTCAACAATCAAGCAGAGGCCAACAAAGCAGCCTTCACAAGTCCTTCTGGACGAATCGACGAAACATGGTTGCCTCCCGAGCTCATCTTCAGACTGGAAGATGCCTTCTTTGACCACCGCTGGCCTAATGCGCCCTTTCTCCATCGACCCACTTTTCGAGAACGACATCTCCAAGAGTTCTTGACCCAGCGTGAGGATGCTAGCTCAGTCTCAATTTTCTTGGCACTCATGGTATGCGCAATGGGCGCAGTCTACCTCGAGCGACAGGACAGATCACTGAAAAATCTTTCCCTGTTGTGCTTTGCCATGGCAATGGACCAGCACTTCGATGCAGTCATTCGCAAGGGCGGTTTAAAAGCGATCCAGGCTCTTCTACTGCTGAGCACCTTCGCCTTGAACCGTTCCTGTGGCATCAACGCTTGGCAGGTCGCTGGGCAGGCTGTACGCTCGAGCATCGCAATGGGACTACATCGACAGTACGGAGCCGCTTCTGAAAGCTCGTCATTCCTACACAAGGAGATGCGGAAGCGTATCTTTTGGTGCGCCTATGCTATTGACAGAAACATTTCAATAGCACTTGGTCGCCCGCCGGCGATTCGAGATGCCGACATTGATGTTGATCTCCCTGTTTGTACGACTGACGACGATTTGGTGTCTTCAGAAGCTTCAGCGAACACGTCCCAGCGCCGCCTACCTACACCAAACGATACCTCCTCTTTCATCCACATTGTCGAGCTACGTCGTCTCCGTGCCAGGATCCAAGATACCCTCTATCCCGCAAAAGTTTCGCTCCACGAGGCTGCTTATGTATCTATTCGATCATCCATGCACAAAGACCTCGAGACATGGGCCGCGAACGCTCCACGCTACAACCAGGCCAAGGTGTTGACGTTCCAAACCAATGAGTGGTTTCAGATCACTTACTCTCAATCCCTCCTACTGCTCTACCGCCCTTCGCCGGCCTGTCCTGTCGCAAGCCAAGACGCTTTACAGATATGCTCGGAGAACGCGATCAACCTCATCACCTCCTACTCTTCGCTTTACGCCAAAAACAAGATGGCCTATACCTGGATCACGCTCCACTCTCTCCTCATGGCCAGCATCACGATGCTGTATACTCTCTGGGTCAGCTCACCGATTCGTGAACAAACAACCCCAGCAGTCGTGGATTCCAACATCAAGCAATGTCTCATGCTGTTCGAGGTCATGCAGGAGACCTGGCCACTGGCTGCTCGTTGCCATGACATCGTCCAACGTTTCGGCAAAGCTGCACTGGGGCTTTGGCAGGATCATAGAAACCAAGAGCAGCCGCCACCGATCACCAGCAGCGGCTCAGGCGCAGCTGATCATGAGATTGGAGCTGATTATGCAGCCTGGTTTGGAGTTCAGACGAACAGCGCCGCTCCGCAATCAGGACTGGGCATTGTTGATGCTCAGGAGGCCCCTTCGTTGCTCGAAAGCGGGGATGCAACAGGTGGCCTGGATTTGATCAACGGTCTGGACGACTCGATTTTCCAGGATTTTGATATCAATCTCCCGTTGATGATGGATGCCTTCAGCGACCACGCAGGGTGGCATTGAGTGACTCCGTCATTGCTTTTTACATGGCATCTAACTGTAAATCTCCCCCAATTCGGGACCCCGTCTACCGCCATGGAACACAAGTTCCACATCAAAACGTTTCACCTTACAACATTCCACCCGCTGCCGCTGCCGCTACCGCCACGACGACCTTCACAACCGGACACGGACTCTGGGACGCGTTGTGAATCTCAAGCAGAGGTGCAGACGAACCGGCTCCCTCGAACTGTACTCTATCAGCGCCGGGGGCGTTGAAATCGATCGAGTCTCTGAAGGGGGCCGAGTGAGGGGGCAAGAAGGATTATGTTTTGGGTGGCTGTGGAGAGGAAGTTGCGAGATTTGTTAGGGGAAGGAGGAGGGAGGTGGGGACGAAGAGGTCGGGCTGGAAGTCGAGGACGGTGAGGCCATGCTTGGTTTGGGCAAGAGAGCGGGTGATGAGGAAGAGGGTTGTGAGGGGGAGGATCATGTTGGTGGTGAGGGAGCAGGAAGAGAATGTTGTATGAGGTATGTGAGGAGGAAGATATTATTGATGAACAATAACCGCAGCGCCTGCGCCCTTTATATCGTCGGCCGTTACATCGTATACAAAATCTCTTTCACCCTCAACTTGATCATTTCCCCATCCCCAACACTGCCGAGAATCCTCGCGCGTAGTCCACAGCTTCAATCCACGTTCGTAGCTTCAATCCAAGCCCATAACAGGAACAACGCTCCATATCGTAGCCCAAGCATCTCGCAATGCGGCCCGACCTCCAACAACAGACTCAAAGCTTGAAGTATTTCCAGTCTAGCGAAAGGAGATCTGCCACAAGCCTAATCTTTGCTCCATGAACCTATTCGTCCCCGATTGCGCCAGCGTTAGTGAGTGACGATGTGTCGTGCAAGGTAATCTTCAAGCGGGATCCGAGAGCTCGCGTCTTTGCATTCCTGATTCAGCGATCATACCAGATTGTGATAACACAGCAGCGACGAGGCTGCTGGATATTGAGGGTCGTCGTGATTATTGTTGTACGCACTGAAGTCAAAGCCAAGCTTTTTCACACGTGCAACCGATGTGGACCGTCCCTGGCGAGGTCAAACTCTCGCGGCGGCGACAAAAGCCCGCCACCACAACTGCGCCTTGGCATTTTCTGTCAGGGTTTGGAGATTTGCCCAGACGCCCAGGCTATGGACATTTTCGATTTCTGCTTTCTGGCCTCGTTCGGTACGTGATTGATCTTGAGAGTGGTGCTCTGGTCGTGCCTAGTCGTCCAGAGGTTGTAATGTGAGCTGGGATCGCAGAGTCTTAACAGACAGGACAGGAGCGTGGGGATGTATATTTCGCCTTTCCGGAACCATGAGCAGTCACAGAGTGACATCTTCAGGATGCCAATGTAATACGTTCAATCCATCACTCTGCCATGGCTCACTCAAGCCCGCCTTGCCATACAGACTGCAAATCAGGCATCGGGAAAGGTAGCTGATCCGAAAAGATGCTAGACATCAGATCTTGATCCTGCAAACCAGCCAGCGACAGATCATCGTTGAAGATTGGTTCCTTGTAAAAGTCTGCCAGTTCTTCTTGGCCGAATAGTGAATCGCTCTGGTAGTATATCTCGGGTCCAGCGTTGGCGGTAGTGTTCTTTTGGTAGTCGTCGATAATGGCCTTGTAGTCGTTGAACCAGTTCTCGAAGAGGACGTAGGCGCCTAGGATTTTGCTGTTGAAGGAACTCTGGTTGGCGTTGCGAAGAGCTATTGCGACTGGCTTCATGCGGGCGAAGTATTCTTCTATCCGTAATTCGCCTCGATCCAGTACCGCTCCATAAGTGTTTCCAGGGGCACTAACCGCGATGTAGAGCTTGATAAGCACGAAAAGCGAGTAGAGGATCCTGGGAATATATGATAAGGATGTCACGCCCAAAAGTGTGTTCGTATCCAACTCCAGGGCAACGTCCAAAGCACCATGAAGAGCATCCCGTAGCGCATAGAGTGCCGCAAAGCGCTCGACTGTGACGGGCATAGCGGCAAAGTCTTCTGGTTGTATCTTGTTTGGAGAAGGCGGGACGGCGAACGAGAGCTTGTTCGTTGCCGTGTGTAGGATCGGTTCGTTCAAGTACGCCACAGCAATGTGCAGATAGAAGTTGAGAGCTGGGTCTCCAGTAAGCCCGATCCTCCATCGAGCGATCTCTTGCCGAAGAGTTGAGACCATGAATTTGGATGCTGGAGTATTCGGGTCCCAGATCGAAGACGGATCACATAGTCCAACGCACGTAGCAATCTGGTAAAGGAGTTTCTCCGCTGATACTATCTGACCGAACAGGCCATCGGTCGGGAGGGCCTCTGACGATGTAGTCAAGTGCAAGAGGCTCTCGTCGTGGTACGGTGTCCAAGTCACTGCGTCTGGTCGTCTAGTCACGCTGGAAAGACTGGCCTGTGCAACGAAACAAGCCAGCCAGGTTCGTCGTGCGCTGAGTGAGCATATGTCGAACTTCTTGATCGGACCAGCTCCAGGCGATCTGAGAGCTTGAGGACCAGCAATGCCGAGATCGATAGCATCGTTGGTTGCCAGATGCAGGAGCTGACACATGGTTGCGTGCCTCAATCCAGGTCGTACACGGAACCAGAAGCCCGCGATTAGAAGAGCTTGCACCAGTTCGAGCGATCTATTTCCGGTGGCAATCAGATTGTGTGCAAAGACATGCATAATCCGCTCGACAAGACCAAACTGCACATCCTCGGTGAGATCGCCGGCTGCTGCAAAAGTGATGACAGAGAGGAGTACGAGAGGATTGGTTTCTCGAAGTCCAGCCAAGTCTGATCGATCGATAGGTACGACCGGGTAGACTGGTACCATTTGCTTTACGTAGACGTCCAAAGCTTCCTGCTGGACTGAGCGAGGCACGCATTCGTCGAGAAAAGCGAGGGCGGCGTCGGTCGCCGGGTCGACGGTTCTGGCTGTTGTTGGCGACACGAAATTTGTGACCGCATCGCATTCATCGTCGTGGGTGCTCTTCTGGCGTTTCCGCTTCACCGTGGGATCAGGCGATTGGGATTCCGGGAGTGAGATATTCTGCTCTCGCAGGGCTTTCGTCAGCTCGGCCACCTGGTTCTCCAAATCCGCTATTCGGTCTCTCTGGCGGCGACTTTGAGCCGGTACACACTCCTTGCCGGCCCTCCAACACCGTTCGCAGGTCTCGTCTGGATCCTCAACGCTAGGGTCGCAGCGTGCTTTAAGAACTCTGCAGGCCTCGCAGGCTTTCCGTCGTTTGGCTGCTGCTGGTGTGTTGGACATGGTGTGGGTTCTGGCGGTTCCCGTCCGGGCTTTCCACAGCCTTGGTGAAGGTGTAGTGGTATATCAGGCCGCGAGCATTCACGCAGACCGGCCAAGCCAGGCGCAGCCAAAGTCAATGACGTCGCGTGCAGCCGAAGGCTCTGAGGGCACGGGGGTGAAGGATCACTACGCCGTCCTTCTCTCTACCCACGCCAGGCAGTCTGCATCGATCTGGAAAATGGGTGATGGGCGTGCTGCCTTTTGTGCAGACTGCAGAGATACGGCCGTTCGAGAACGTGGTCAGCGCTTGGGACCGACAGTCAGCCAAAAGCAGCCAAGCGAGGCCTCAAGCATCGCGCATCGAGATCCTCCTCGCACTGTCCGCGGAGCTGTCGTCCTCTCCAACATCAATCGCTGGTGATGTTTCATGGGACTCCCAGTCGTACGAATGGATGGTGGTATCCTAATGATATCGGCGGAAGGAGAGATGAAGCCTGGTGATGTTGAAAATTCAGGCGGGCCGTTAATCAAATTTTGATGGACCCGCCAACGCAGGGCGCGTCAAGCTGACCTCACCTCTCAATGCAACACCATCCTCACCCCGATGCTGGCCTTGGTGCCGCGACAGATGACAACCCTCGATGCCACTCAAACCTCAGTCAACCGTATTATCAGGGACTTTCCGACCCGCCCTCCGCGCAACATGTCCCATCCTACGTCTCTGCGGTAGCTGTCTGAAAGAATGCCGACCTCTCTCCCATACCTGCACGATATCCAGCGTGTCGGCAACAAGATATCGACTCCCGAGGCGAGAAAGGCCTCTTCGAATAGTTGCCACGACTGTACCGCCCTTGAGTATCGACGATTTCCAAGCTCTTGCGGAAAAAGATGCCGCCGACGCTGCCCATGCCGTGGCTTGTATGAAGAAACACAAAGAGGAGATCGAAGCTCTACCCATGGCTGAGCGAAAGGATGCGTGCATACGTGTAGGAAAGGGATCACGAATGTTCACTTGGCTACTCGAGGAAAAGGTCAATGACCTTGACACAATGTTCACCAACCATAGCGCGCTGGGCGAACTGCTCTGCTGGCACATAATAGGTGAGGGGCTCGAAGAATAGTACGTATACTTCAGGCTATGAGTATCTGACTTCGTGTCTGAGATCTTCGCTTACGTTCTGCTTTGCGCTTTTAGCATCTGGCGGTATCTCGCATTGCAAAATCAGCAGCAGCACAGTAGTAGTGTCCTAAAACCCAACAGCTTGGTCCATACCGAGCGCCTGCTGGCAGACACAGCGTCCGCGCACTTTGAATGGACTGGGCGAAAGTGTGCAGAACCGTCGCTACGTGTCCTAGAACGAGCAATCAATACGTTCCCTGTACAACAGCGGAGAGCTGATGGCATATGTTACGTTGCTCTCGAAATGGTGATTAAGCGCATCATCCTCGATAGGACTTTGCAACCCTATCCGGGCCAATTTTTCGACTTATTTATAGATCTTCGACGCCTGACGATTGCACGCATCGTTCGGGAACAGGAAATCTCTCGACTGATGCTGTGGCATCCCACCACGCCAGATGCTGAACCCATGTTGCGATACGTTCAAGGAGACCTATCTGAATTGTCCACAATATGGCGAGCCTCGATGCCGGCGCTCAATGCTTTCGGCAGCGATCTGTTCAGGGCAAGCTACATTCTCGAGAAACAAGGCCGTACTGAAGGAGCAGCTTGGCTGAACTTCATGGTTGAATCAAGAGTCCCAGCTGTTTGGCACAAACGCATTGAGGTCTGGAAGCAATTTGATAATGACCCGAAGCTTGACTGCATACGAAAGCAAGAAGCTCGAAACTCTGGATACAACACCTAGGGAACCCTCATCAGCGGCCCAATCAATCGTGAAATGGAGTTTCTACATCAGCGCTTTGTAGAAGGCTCCCAGGCGCAGAAGCCCCGCTTCCCGCTCTTCAGGAAGTCACGAGACCTTCTCTCAGCAGTCTACAAGCACAAGGCAACTGTGACCCCTACCGAGTGCCTACCAGACGCCCGCGCTACGGCCTCGCTCGTCTATACTCAAAGGCTCAGCCCAACTCGAACCGACGACTATGAGCTTCGTTTCCGACAGCATATTCTCATCAAGCATTCACACAAGAAATAGCTACGCCATTCACGAAGTCACGCTGGGCGAGTGAATTCACCTCCGTGCTGTCACTTCGCGCGATCTGAACTGCGACACACCTCTCACTTTTAAACTCCTGCCTGCAATCATTACTTTACTCATCCTTTCAACATGGCCATCATCAAGGACCAGATCGCAAGGATGAAGGGGTCGAGGCCGCTTCAGGGAACATCGCACGAGGTGACCAGGAGGATCAAGTCGGCAAGAGAAGCTACCGCCGAAATAAGGGTACCAACGGAGGAAATGTCCAAAGCAAAAGCAGAGCAATACCGTCGCCATTTCGACGCAGCACGCAACTTCGAAGACGAAGACGACGGTTGGTTGCACGTGGACACCAATACCGCTCGACCATCTCACGTAACACATCACTCGCTCACCTCTCCCCGTCAATCGAGTCCGCACAGCAACAGTCACAGCAAAGTCAGCACATTACGCTCAACCGCCAACATCTTCTCGCCACAGTCAAACCCGAACGAAAACACCCACGTCTCATCGCCCCTCGCCAGCAGGTCGCAACTCAAGCCGACAGCTCCGAAATGGGTCTCCCAGTCACAGAACGCGAGCCCAACCGGACATTCACCCTTCACAGCGCCGACCGCGAATGCTCCTTCATTTGTGCCTGGCACCTACTCTACTGCCAAAGGAGGCTACCAAGCAAACGATGAAGAGGAGGGACCGCCCCGGCTGAGAGACGCTGTGGCTCGTGAGAGAGAACTCATCGGGCAGCAGCTCAGGGACAGGGCTCTTGCCAGAGCTAGGCGCACTGCTATGCAAGAGGAAGAGTCGGAGCGGCATCGTATGAAAGCTGGCAGAGGCGAGGGAGACTACTACAGCTCTGGATCGCCGCGACGCATGGATGAGAAGATTCCGTGGGGGGTTGTCGCTCATCCAACGGGCCAGCGGCCGTGGCGGCGAAATCGCAACTTTCGGGTGAGAGGACGAGGCTCTTTCGGAAGGTCAGTGGACTGAAGTGTGAAGAGTCTGGAGAAAAGCAAGGTGGTTTGAGTAAAGCTCAGCTTAGGAAATAACAGCGGTCTGGCCTTGAGTACAAATCGATCACATATCATCACGACTGACCAACGCTGCCAAAGCTTCACCCCATAATCTTCGCACAGACCATGCGATGATCATCATCAAGCACAACACAAAATCTACCGTGAGGAGTGATAACTTGAAAGCGCGACAGTAAACCCTCCCTGTCTGTTAACAAGCAACTACAATAGACAGCTCATAAGTCTGAAACCTGTCATGAAACCTGGACGCTGGCTTCAATACACCGCGACCGCCATTTAACCCCTCAGGCATGCTAGAAAAGGATGGAGTCTTGCAGAGCCACTGAACAATGCCACAACCGATTGCTTACCGAACGAACAGGCTGTCTAATCGCACCCTACGATCCTGGCGCGGATCCCGCGGCTGCTGGGAATGTCAGGCTGCAAAAGTTCGCTAGCCTCGCCCGAACCGTGCAAGATCGTCCTACAAGAAGAGTACATGTACTGTATGTCAACAGTGCATGCACTGACTTCTGCATGCGAAGGAGCAGACACCAACCACCTCGCACAAAAAGTTGAATATAGGATCTGATGATTATATGGACTCTTAAGCATGGTCTTGGTCGTCTCGTCGTTTGCCTTGTGTTTCAGTCGAAATGTCGGTGTTTCTCTCTACAGCCCTTCTCCTCCTAGCCGTGTCCGCTACAGCCTTATCACACAGATCAGAATGCTACTCACACCATATCGATTGGAGCCCCTGCCCGAAAGACTTTGAAAGCCCTCTCCCTCCTTTGCGCCGATGTTACCGTTCCCTTTAAAGGGAAAGATCGAGAGCTAGCTTATGACTTATTAGTCTGCGATCTTGCATAGGCGATTTTATGCCAAAAAGCTATGTGTACTTTTTAGGAGCGACATGTACGACAACTTATTGCTAGGATCTTCCCTTGATTAATTGATTGACTCCCGGAAGGAGGTCGAAGTCGATGGAGTGAGTCGAAATTGTTCCGATACAAAGATGGATTTCCGAAATCCATAGAAGCGCTTCATACGCAGCATTTCTCAGGCTTGGATCCATGTTTTGAGTCGAGCAAGCTACGGATGTCGTCTCGATTCGTCCTTTCATGTGACAGCAGAGGCCATGAGCCTGACTCTAATTGGCCACCACCCCCTGCGACGCTAGCGAATGTCCCCGAGCCTTTTTGAGCCTCTCGCCAAACCGACGAGAGTGTTACGGATCGAGCCTGGCACGAGCGAGCCTCCCAGGCTTGGCGCACGTAACCGCTCTCTCGCTCCGTTAGGAGAGCGATAGAGCGCTCTCCCTCTTACCTTATAGAGCGTAGAGCGGTGCGCTTCTCCTTTATATATAGGAACGATATTATACTTGTTATAATAGCGTTTAACTTACTATTTAATCTTACTATTTAGTTTACTAAAATACCTAAACTATTAAGCTAAGACTACTCTATAGGGTTTATATAGATGTTAAATATAGTAGAAGTAACTAAATTAATAAACAATAGTAGGAACTAACCTAGTTATAATTATGTTAGTTCTAGGAAGTAGGAGACCTAAGGTAAAATAAGCTCCCCTTAGTTACGTAACTCTTAGTATAGATACTTTAGGTATCTATCTTAGCCTACCTATCTAGACTATACTATTTAATACTCCTACTTAGGCTAGTATATATATCTCTAAAGTAGAGCCTAAGTAATAGTATATAATTTAAAAGAATTTCCTTCTATCTAATTAGGTATTAGGGCTTATTCTACTTCTATAGTATAGTAGTAATAACTGTAGTTTAACTCCTAGGCCTAGTATATTAG